>NC_142486.1:30498490-30649292 GCF_049115385.1 Moschus berezovskii | reverse complement strand
GAGGCAGAAGGAGCAGGAAGTTATGTAAAATTTTAACTTTTCCTCTTCATGATAACCTCGCCTTTGCTGCAAAACTCCTGTATATCCAGCTTCCCTCCTTACCTCTTCGGAGCAGTCCCTCTGAGTGAGCTGAGAGTCCAGACTTTCTGTCTTCCTGACTTGAAGTCCTTAGAATGTCCGCCAAATAAAATGTAATTCTCAACTTTTTAGGTTGTGCATTTTTTTCAGCCAACAAATATAAAATTATTAAAAAAAAAAAAATCTTTGTTGGGGGGACTTCCCTAGTGGTCCAGGGTTTAAGACTCCATGCTTCCACTGTAGGGGGCACGGGTTGACGCCTAATAGGGGAACAAAGATCCCACATGCCCCATGGTGCGTTCAAAAAATAAAAATAAGTAAATAAAAATATGCTAAAGTCACTTAAAAAATTCAAAAATATCTTTGTTGGAGTACCGCCAAAAATTGCCTCACACACTACCTTCGGTCTGAGAGATCTGTATAGCAGACCCACTTTTCTTCTTCTAATAAAACTTCTTATCGTTTCAGAACAAGGGAATAAAATATATCATTTCAGTATTTTACTTGAAACTGGCAGCTGCCAGTTTGGCTTCTGTTAGAGAAGGTCATAGAGAGGATGTGACCTGAGAGCTAGACCTGGGCAATGAGAGGCTCCTGACACTCCTTGGCCCTTGAAATGTACATTCCAGCCACTTTTCCCACACTAGAAGCTGTTCCAAGGATGCAAAAGTCTAAATAAACGGTTAAGACTGGCAGATGGGTGCAGATCTATTCCTCTTGCAGCCACTCAAGACAAACTCATCTGTAAGTTCGCTTGTTTATTAATCCTGCTAATCTGAAGTGGCTGCCTCTTTCTCCTGTCTTCTCTCTCCAGAGATGGGCCAGTTTGGAATTTCACCTGGGAAGCTCCCTGAGGATTTAAATCAATAGCTTCTGTTTCAGTGCTTTTTATTTTTTTTCTTTCTCAAGGCTAACAGTTGCTTAGAGACTACTTTGAAACCCCAAGGCACCGGATGAGGACAATTAACAAAGAACTTCTGGGAGTGAGGACCACTGCACAAATCATCTGACTTGCTGAGCTGCTTCTGGACGTGGGTTACAAGTCCTGTTAAGTGAGCATCCTTCGTTACAACGCTACCTCCACTAATTGTTGGCGGGGGGGGGGGGGCGGCACACCATTGCACTCTTGATGCTGCACACACTGCAGCCTGACAGCAGTAAGGCTGGAGCAAATGAGATTCTTCTTCAGATATTAAAAGCCCCTGTGTTGTAAATAATAATGTCATCATCTCTTTCACAAAAAGCACTTTCATTAAGAGCTACGATTTAATTTCAACACATTTGCATGAATTCATTTGGGTAGTGGTAGGGGGTGGCGTTTAATAACGATTTTTCATCTTCCATGAACTTGCCAGGTGTTTCAATTAGGAAGTTTATAAATGCGCCCCACCCCTCGTCCCCAGAAGCCCTGAAAGAAATATCTTCTCAATCACATGTTCCAAATGGGGGCATGTTCCCAATAATCACACATCTGGTAGGAAGTAATGAATCTATTTCCTGAGTTGACATACCCAGAGGAAATCGACTTTTTTCCCTCTGAGGAGTAAACTGAAGATGACTCCCCTCTCCTCTAGGTATTTTTCCAATTCTCAGGAAATAGGCTCGGGCAGTATTCCAGGGGACACTGACAGCCAGGGCAGGTGGGAGCAGGAAGGGAATTTGGTTGGGGCAAAGCTTACAGGGCTTCAGGTTTGGAATCTGGCAAATAAGCCACGCAGAGTGGATTAGGTCTGCTGCTTCTTCCCAAAGCCGTTCCCTGCACTCTCTTTGTCACAAACAGGGGGCAGTCTCTGTTAATTAAAGCCGGCAGCAGTCTCCAGAGCCGGTCTCCTCTGAGGATCGGACTCAAATGTCCTGGTGACAGGCAATATTTTGCAGAGCTTGGAGGCTGCTTCTGAAATGGACTTTTCAGTCTAGATTTCGTCTCTTTTTGCTAAGCTTTTTCTTTTTTTTTAAATCAAATTTAGGAATGCCTTCAAACCTCTTTTGCAGGAAGGTATCTGTGATCCAGCCTTCTGTCCGGGTCTTGTCCTCAGCCCTCAGCCCTGATGTTTGCTGGGAGTGTCACATGGGGTGCAGTGGGGTAGGATGGCAGGAGACCTGGGATTAGGGGCCTGGCACTCTGCATTTCCCATTTGCTGGCTGTGTGACCTTGGACAAAGCCCTTAACTTCTCTGAGCCTCACCTTCCTGGACTGAAGCAAATGTGTTGGAGCAGCTCTTCTCAATTCTGAAATCTTGTGTGAAAACATTCCAAACCCTCTGCACGTCTATCTCAGCCCTAAGAGTTCCTTTCCTCTCTTAAATACAGGGTGTTGCATGAAAGATCTTAATTAGTTCATTAAAACAGCCTGTAGGTATTTTGGTGGGGGGGGGGGGCTTCCCCAGTGGCTCAGTGGTAAAGAACCCACTTGCTAATACAAGAGACTGGAGTTTCATCCCTGGTCTAGGAAAATTCCCTGGAGGAGGAAATGGCAACCCACTCCCATATTCCTGCCTGGGAAATCCCATGGACAGAGGAGCCTGGTGGGCTACAGTCTTTGGCCAAGAGTTGGACAACAGCAACATATTTTTAAAGTGTTTCCCACATCCACATTGTTCTAGATGCTGGGGGACTCTTGCCAGAGTCAAAGCCTTTCTGGCCTGGGCTTTATATTTCAATGTGGTATGACAGTAAAAAAAAGAAATAATAATATACTGCCAGCTGGATGGAGAGTGTGGAGGCCTATTTTAGGAAGGTGCTACCTGCAGTGGTTAGAACACAGGCTCCTGAGTCAAATTTCTTGGGTCAAATGTCAATAGCAGCACTTCTTTGCTTCCTTGGGCACCTGGTTTAATTGCTTTGGGCCTCAGTCTCTCCCTCTGTTGTGTGGGCTTGGAAAGATTACCTAACTGGGGGAGTTAAATGAGATCAGTCACTCAATGGTTCAGCAAATATTCCCAGATTGTCTGCTAGATGCGAGGCACTGCTTTAAGCATCGTGAGAAGGTGATTTTACACAAGCAAGCTTAGTGGGTATGTTACAGGCATCGGATAAATGTCAGCTGTGGTCAGCTCACACACCAATGCCTGCGTTTGGAGAGACTCACACCGCAGTGGTGGGTGTGGGTAGACACAGGTGTGGGTGGACGCTGTTTTGTTTTGGGGATCTTGTTCTGATGAACAGGAGGAGTTCATACTACGCAATCTCATGCCTTGTCCTGAGGGGTTCGTGATATAACACAGCCCACAATTCATTGATTCTTCCAGGGCTGGTTCACTCCTGGATACGGCTCTAACAATATGGCCCTGGTGTGTTTTTGTTGGAATAGGGTCATTCTCTGCTAGTCTTTAGCGGGAGAGAGTAGGTGACCATTTCTTCAAAGAGAAGGCTTCTTCAAAGCCGAACCCCCTCTCATGCTGAGAAAATTTGCAAAATAGTCCCATTAAAACCCCCTGATTTTTCAATTAAGGAGACCCCCACCCTAGTATGTCACCTTCTCTGTGGCCCAAGCTCTTGATTCTTCGGAAATGCCCTGAGAAGCCCTTGACTGCAGCCAAATGGAGAAGAGGGGTGGTGGAAACATTTGCCTGCAAATCGCCTAGCCTACTGCAAAGTGTATACTTAGTTAATGCAATTAAAAAACAAAACGCAGGGGCGTGTGGGGATCTAAATTTGGTGTAGCAGCTTTGGTACAATTCCTGTTTTAGGGGCTCCTGGAGTCAAATTCAAGCTGAGGAGAGGAAGAAGTGGGAGAAATGGGAGAGGGCCGACGGCTGGCTGGAATCGGCTGATGTGAGCTAGGGCAGATTTGGAAACACTGACGACGGGAGACTTGGAGCCGAGGAAGCAAGGCCGGGTTCGGCAGCTCCGGTGAGGATATCCGGGGTGGTGGTGGTGGTGGGAGTCGGTGGGGACAGGGGCCAGCCGGCTCCCGGAGAACGATGCGCGAGGGCTGCAGGTACGGGAGGGCGGCCGAGGCTGGGCGCCCAGGCCTTGCGCTGCACCAGATCTGGGCGCGCAGAGGCGGCGCCGCGGTGTGGCCCTCCTGTGGAGCGCGGGGAAGGCGGCCTCGGCGAAGAGGGACCAAGTAGCAGGTCCAGGGGCCTGGGAGAGAGTCCCGAGGAAAGACGTTCTGGGGCCAGGTCATCGCCTCGGCGGTGGCCACTACCTCACCTTCCCTGCGTTTCTTTGACTTTATTTCATCCCGAGCCCCTCTCCCGGGGGTGCCTACGCCGGGTCCAGGCGCCCTCCCAGGTCTGCCTTGGTCCTCGCCTGGGCCCCGGGAGTCCACCCAGCCGGGGGTGGCGGGGAGCCTCGGGTTGGAGGGCACGGCCCTGCAGTGGGCCAGGCAGCCCCCGGGCACCTGGGAGGGACGATCCTGATCAGATCGCGCCCCACTCCGTCTTGGAGTGGAAGCCACCTGGTCTGTCCCTCAACCCTTCGAGACACCTCTTTCCCCGGTGAGCCGACTCGAGCCGCTGCTCCTGCGCACGCACCCGGGAAAAAGCCACGGGCGGAGCCGCCTCCGCGCCCCGAACAGGTCGGAGCCGCGGCTCCCGCCCAGTGAGGGTGCGGGAGGTCCCGCCGCCGTCCCCCACCTGCCGGGAAATCCGAGCTGTGCCTTCAGCCACTGCGGCTGCCGGGGCTCGCTCCTGTCCGCCCGCCAGCCCGGCTCGGCTCCGCACGCCCCCCGCCTGGCTCCCGCCTGCCCGCCCGCCGGAGTCACCTCTCCCGCGCCCCCGCCCCTCTCCAGCTCGCTCCCGCCCCCGCCCCCCCCGCGCCTCCTCTGCCCGCCCTCCTCCCCCTCCCCCTTCCCGCCTGCCCTCCCTTCATTCCACAAGTGTCGCTTCGCTCTCTCCCGCGCACTTGGCGAGCTGGAGAGGTGAGCAGGGATCCTGCGAGCGGGCGCGGGGCGGCGAGTCTCGAGCCGCCGGCCGAGGGGAGGCGCGCACCGGCCGACTCGCCCTTGCTCTCCGGCCCCCGCCTCCCCCGGGAGCCAGCCGGACCTGCACCCTGCGCTGGCCCCCGTTCCTCCTCCCCCCGCCCGGCCCGGCGCGCTCCTCCCCGGCCGGCCCCTCGGCGCGCGGCGCGCTGGAGGCGAACACGGGCTGAGCCGAGCGCAGTGGCCGCCGACCACCGAGCGCCCCGCGCCGCTCCCTGCATGTGCGGCCCGCGGCGGCTCGCAGCCCCCGGCAGCAGCCTCGGCAGCTTCGGCCGCGCCTCGAGAGGCGGCTGCAGCGGCTCCAGCGGCGGCCGAGCGGCCGAGCCCGGGCTGGGAGACACGATGCGCCGCGTCCTCCGGCTGCTCCTCGGCTGCTTCCTCACCGAGCTGTGCGCCCGCGTGTGCCGGGCGCAGGAGCGAGCGGGGCAAGGGCAGCTGGCGCAGCTGGGCGGCGTGTTGGTGCTGACGGGGGGCAACCGCTCCGGGGCCGCCTCCGGAGAGGTCGGAGAGGGCGTGGGGGTCTCGGACGCGCCCCCGACCCGGGCGCCCACGCCGGACTTCTGCCGGGGCTACTTCGATGTCATGGGCCAGTGGGACCCGCCGTTCAACTGCAGCTCGGGCGACTTCATCTTTTGCTGCGGGACTTGTGGCTTCCGGTTCTGCTGCACGTTTAAGAAGCGGCGACTGAATCAGAGCACCTGCACCAACTACGACACCCCGCTCTGGCTGAACACCGGCAAGCCCCCCGCGCGCAAGGACGACCCCCTGCACGACCCCACCAAGGACAAGACCAACCTGATCGTTTACATCATCTGCGGGGTGGTGGCCGTCATGGTGCTCGTGGGCATCTTCACCAAGCTGGGGCTGGAGAAAGCGCACCGGCCCCAAAGGGAGCACATGTCCAGGTGGGCTGCCGCCCCCCACCCCCCCACTCCCCGGGCGCCGCTCTCCCTCCCCTCCCCTCCCCTCTCCCCCTTCCCGGAGGCAATGGCGCTCCCCTTCCACCCCGGCCTCTCCGCGGGGGGATGTCACCCGGGCAGCCAACTTGGGCTGGGAGCGCAGAGAGGGGACGGGGAGCTCAGCACAGGTGTGGATGTGAGAGTGTGTGTGTGGATTAGAGGTGTCTTCCCCCCACCCCCACCCCCGCTCTCTTGCCGCCCCCTCCCGCCGAGTATTGCCGCGGACTTGAGACACACAGCCTGGGAGCCCGTGCCTTTGGAGTCTCTGGTTTTGGGGAGGGGGGGTGGTCCAGCCTTCGGATTCCGCATACTAGCCTCTAGGTAAACAGGGACCGGCGGGCCCGAAAGGAAAGGGGGGCAAGGAAAGGGGGGCGTGTGTGAGCCCGCGCGCGCGTGTGTGCGGGGGGGAGGGAGGCAGGCAAGGAGTGTGTGCCGCCTGCAACTCGTACGACTCGCGAAAATGTGGTGAGGGAGGTGGAGAGTGCGGGGAGGGCGAGAACAAAAGCTTTGCTCGGAGCGGCCGCCTCGCTTTCCGCCGAGCTGCCAGGTCCCTGGAATTGGGACCTCGCCCCCCACACCCCCCATCACCCCCTCGTCCCTCTCTCCAGCTGCCACCTCTCCCTGCCGGGGGCAGCGACCTCAGCCGTGGCGCTGCGCCCTTTGCGCGGGCTGGTGTGGCCTCCCAGGGCCGGAGCCCCCTCCCAGCGTGCCTTTACCCCCCCAGACACCCTGATTCGTCAACTTTCCCTTTTGCCTTATTCATTATGCAAGTCCCAGCACGAGCAAGTCGCAGCAGATGGGAGAAGGCATTTGGGGATTAATGGAGCTATTTGCCTTTTTTTTTTTTTCCCGAGTGTCTAAATCGATTCGCACAACCCAGTAACTTTGGAGGCTGAAGACGCAGACGAGAGGATGCAGCCCCCGGCCGGGGAGAGGCCAGGGGTTGGTGTGGGGTCCCGGCTGGGGTGAGGAGGGACGGGGGAGGGTGGTGAAGAGCGCAGGGTCGCCTGCACACAGCCGGATGACTGGGGAACAAGGTTTATTCTCTTCCCGTATACGCGCAACAGAGTCGCCATGTGTTTCCCCCCACCCCCAAACACACACACACCCCGCACCTCCGGCTGCCTGCGCGCGCGCGTGTGTCTGCACGCGCTCCGTGTGCCTGCCTAAAAAATCTCAACAAAGAGACCCACCAAAAATAGGCGAGGAACATCACTACCACCTCACTAGTAATTATTTTCTATTTATATGCAGATTATCGGATGATTTCCCCCCCTCCCCCACCCCAAGGGAAGAATTTGGGGGAAGAAAGAGGTGAGGAAGTTCCTCTCGGTTTGGGTTAGCAGGGAGGTGTGGATGGATGGATGGTGGGATCTAGAGGCACAGAAACACCACCCCTCCCTCACCTCCCAGGGGTTTCAAGAAAGCCTGACCTACCAAAAGAGGCAAGTGCGGGCCCCGCCCACCTCTTGCCACCCCAAGGTGCCCGATCGCCAACCCCAAGGGCCGGTGGTTTCCCGTCCCCCCGCTGTCCTCGCCAAGGGTCTGGTGTTGCGAGCCAGACTCGGAAGCTGGGTTGCGGCAGCGGCTGTTGCCTCGGTAGGGAAATTCACCCAGGGATGGGTAGGCTGCCTGGCAGATTTCGACTTAATTCCTCTGCTGAAATCTCCTTGGAGCCTTTGCCTTGCAAACCAGGGCTTCGGGAGCTCTCCTCCTGATTCGGTTGGGATGGGGGTGGAGAGGCAGGAGGAGGGAGCTGGGAAGCTGGGGAGGAGCACTAACCTTTGGGCCACTGTGGGAGAAAGTGATGCTGGCTTGAGGCCAGCAGGGACTCAACTTCCTGGTCCTGCCCCCTTGCAGCTCTGTTTACTCCAGCCCAGCAGGCTACAGCCACATTCCTCTACAAGTACCAGGAAAGGTCTCCTTGGAGGTGGAATCTAGGGGGTATCCAGTCCTGGGGAAGAGCCCCAACACAGGCTCTTCTTGCATACATTTTGAGAATTCCAGGCTGGAGTGAAGGTACATACTCCTGAAAAGAAAGAATGCTTGATTTTTACTGTTGACTCCCAAGGTATAGTTTTCAACCTTGGCTGATGCTTAGGGTGACCTGGAATGCTTTTTAAAAAACCCTGTTGCCAGGGGCCCCACCCTAGATGGTTCAAATCAGGATCTCTAGGGTGGGGTCTGTGCATCTATACTTCTGTGTGTCTCTCCAGGCTTTATGGTGTTTAGTCAGTCACTGTCCAGGAAAAGGAAGAAACATTTGCTGAGCACAGTTCTGGGTGCCAGGCACTGTACTAGAGATGTGTGTGTGTCTGTGTGTGTAAACATCATTTAGTTTGCCCAGTGATGAGACAGGTGCTAATTCTCTATTACATAGGAGCAAATCATAGCTGAGGTTGGTAGCTTGCTCAAGGTCACACAGAAAATTGCGCATTCTTTACTCCCCTAGTGTCAGCTGTGTCTGGGGCAGATGTTTTCAGGTTGAGTGAGCATCAGAATTTGAGGAGCTTCCTAAAATGCACAGTCTTGTGCTTTATCCAGAGAGATTCTAAATCCATCTATCTGGGCCTCAGAAGCCTGCCTTTTTACAACCTCTCTGAACGGCTTGTGTAAAGTGGTCCACACTTGACTTGGGAACATTTTCCCGGATGGAGGGTGGATGGATTCATTCAGCGTGCCTCGCATTACATTCTGTTGCTGGTTCTCCCCATTTGTGTAGCCTTTGGGTGTGTTTCTATGGTGCTGGGGGCTGCCCTGAGTACTCACCAGGTGCATCCTGCTCTCCTGATGCAGTTAATCATTTCATATCCCAGCCATGGCTCATTCGCTTTTGCCCGCATGGGCCATAGGATGTTTGGCTGGGTCCAGCATGCCAAACTGCAGCAGAGAGACTGTAGGGTGGCTTTCAGGTGAAATTAACCTGCTGGCTGCAGCCTCTTAATTTATTTTGTCTCGAGCTGCAGGGGTCACTGGGGTGGGAAGTTTGTTCTTACCTCACCTGAGAGTACCTTCTCCTCAAAGACTTACAGCGTGTGCTGCTCCCATGTCACACCTTGGACTGCTCCTAGTGACCAGTGTGGTTGTGTTTGATGAGGTCCCTTTCCAGGCTCAGAGGCCTGGGCACATTGCCTGCTTCCTTCTGGGCTGATTAGGACTGAAAACGGGGAGAGACAGCAACTCCAGAGTATGCGCAGGCCTGGCCTGTGATGTGGAGAAAACTGTATAGATGCTTTTAGAGCAAATATAACCACAGACACATTCAACCACTATTTATTATTGGAAGAAGTGACCACAAATGGTGGGTACCAAATGGTACCAAACCATGCAGACACATTTTATTTGGTCTGCAACATATTTCTATGTCTGTATTCTTATTTTTGGGCTTTCCAGGTGGCTCAGTGGGTAAAGAATTCGCCTGCAACACAGCAGATGCAGGAGACGCGGGTATGATCCCTAGGTCTGGAAGTTTCCCTGGAGGAGGGCATGGCAGCACACTCCAGTATTCTTGCTAGAGAATCCCATGGATGGAGGAGCCTGGGGGGCTACATTTCATAGGGTTGCAAAGAGTCAGACACGACTGAAGCGATTGAGCCTGCAGGCATGAATTCTTAAGTTGTTCCCAATTTGTTATTGTGAAACATTTTAAACATACAGAATACTTGAAAAAAGAATAAACATAAACTCCAGTAGATCTTTCATCTAGAGCAAGGTTTCCTCCCCTTGGCACTCCTGACTTTTGGGGCTTGATTGTTCCCTGCTGTGGGAGGCAGTCCGGGGCATTTCTGGGTGTTTGGCAGCATCTCTGGACTCTGCCCCTTAGGTGCAGGTGGCACCCACCCACAGTGCAGTCGGGACAATTAAAATGTCCTCAGACGTTGCCAAAAGTCATCCAGGAGCGGAGTCACTCCCAGTCAAAACCTGGTTATTTAGATTGAACAGTTATTAGTATTTTGTCGCGTTTGTTTTATGGCTATCTCTCTCTCGCTCTTCCTTCTTTTCTTCCTCTCTCCTTCCTCTCTTTTTTCCTTTTTTTTTTTTGGCTGGAGCAGTTGAAAATAAGTTGCAGACATGACGCTTCATCCCTAAATACTTTAGTGTGGATCTCCTAAGAACAAGGACATTTCTCCCACATAACACAGTTCCAGTATCCTGCCCCCAAAAAGGAACAAAAATTCCATAACATCAGCAAATAGCCAATTGTATTACTGTTTTCCCAGTCATACACCAGAAATGTCTTTTAGAGATTGGGTTTTCAAACCAGGATTTCAGTCAAGGCTCACTGCATTTGGCTGTGAAATCTCTTTAGTCTCTATCGTGTGCGGTGTTTTAAAACCAACTTAGAACCAATGACCAACATTTAAAAACCTGGGAGGTTTCACATAGAAATCCTGATTTTCTGATTTCTCTTGAGAAACCAATAGATCTGGTAATACTGGATCTGTATTTTCAAGCGGCATTTGTTCCCTTTAGGACCCTCTCAGGTTAATTCCACTTGCCCCCATGGTCCCCTGGCCCTGGTCCCCAGTTCAGTCAGTCATGTTCCCTGCAGTCCCCAGAGAGGTCATCGGGCCGATCTGAAGAGAAATGGGTTCAGGTCAGATGGCTCCAGATTCAGTCCCAGCTCAGCCACTTAATAGTGTGAAATTTTGGGAAATTTGCGGCTCATCTCTGATTCTCAGATTTCTGTCTTTAAAAGTGGGATGATGAGGGTCCCTATGTCATAGGCCTGATAGATTCACTGAGAATGGGCTTAGAAATCTCACAGAGCAGGACCTGCCATAGGGTCACTGCTCAGTGACTATTACCTTTATTATCATCCCTATTATCGCCTTTATCTGTGGAAGGAGGTGAAGTTGTAGTCTGGAACTCTGTGCCTAGTGCTTGCTCTGCTATGTCTACTTAGCTGCGTGACGTTGGCCAAGTCTCGTCACCTCTCTGGACTTGACACTGAATTTTAGCAGGACAGGTAGCAAGTTCAGTAGGTTCTTATTAGTTATCTATTTAATACATGCTGCTGCTAAGTCGCTTCAGTCGTGTCCGACTCTGTGCGACCCCATAGATGGCAGCCCATCAGGCTCCGCCATCCCTGGGATTCTCCAGGCAAGAACACTGTAGTGGGTTGCTATTTCCTTCTCCAATGCACGAAAGTGAAAAGTGAAAGTGAAGTAGCTCAGTCATATCCGACTCTTCGCGACCCCATGGACTGCAACCTACCAGGCTCCTCCGTTCATGGGATTTTCCAGGCAAGAGTACTGGAGTGGGTTGCCATTGCCTTCTCCGATTTAATACATAGCAGTGTATATATGTCAATTCCAATAAAAGTTAATAAAAAAAAATCACCCAGGCCAAAGCTTTGCCATGCATTTTATTGGAGTATAGTTGCTTTACAATGCTGTGTTCATTTCTGCTGTATAGCAGAGTGAATCAGTTGTACTTATACATATATCTCCTCTTTTTTAGATTTCCTTCCCATTTAGGTCACCACAGAGCACCTGTGCTGTACAGCAGGTTCTTATTTGTTACCTGTTTTTTACATAGTAGTGTAGTAATGTATATATCTCTGGAGAAGGAAATGGCAACCCACTCCAGTACTCTTGCCTGTAAAATCCATGGGGTCGCAAAGAGTCAGACACGACTGAGAGACTTTACTTTACTTCAGTGTATATATGTCCATTCCAATCTCCCAATCCATCCCATATCCCCTCATTGGCCTGGCTGATATTCAAGGACACTTGCTGCCTTTGCTATTTTGCCATAAGCTTGTGTGTAAATTCTCATTTAATTTCATGTCCCACAGAGGTCAGCTTTATGACAATCTGCTTTTCACAGAGGCACAGATTGCTTTTCAAGAGGATGCAAAATCCCTTAGCGAGTGGAGGAGCTGGACTTCAGGCCCAGACAGTCTGAGGCTATGGCACGGGTCCTTGACCACCAGGCTGCACTGTCTTGAAGCACTGACATCCAGGACTTTAGTCTTTGCCGATCGTGCTTGATGCCCTGCAAATAAGAGTGCACGTGTCAGGGCTAGTTCAAGGAGCCCGAGTCAGATCAAGACTACAGATGTTTCCTGCATCTGCCCCTGGCAGGGCCAGCCCTCTTGGCAAAAGCACTGGTGAGAAATGACCTTGGGGGCAGGAATGTGTGTTTGAAGCTCTTTACATTCGAGGCTAGTAGGGAACACATGTCATTATCTTTCCCACCTTCAAACAGTCAGAAGTCCAAGTGGCAAATTACATAGCGCCATGTCCTGTGTAGTTTTCAAACATGCTTCACGAACACTTGAGTCTCTTACAGAGAAATGGCATCGAGTGATAAATGTCCCTCCTGCTGCTGCTGCTAAGTCGCTTCAGTCATGTCCGACTCTGTGCGACCCCGTAGATGGCAGCCCACCAGGCTCCGCCGTCCCTGGGGTTCTCCAGGCAAGAACACTGGAGTGGGTTGCTATTTCCTTCTCCAATGCATGAAAGTGAACAGTGAAAGTGAAGTCACTCAGTCATATCCGACTCGTTGCGACCCCATGGACTGCAGCCTACCAGGCTCCTCCGTCCATGGGATTTTCCAGGCAAGAGTACTGGCACAGGGTGCCATTGCCTTCTCCAACCTCCCTCCTGCTCTTGCCTTTCCTCTCTTATTCCAGCCTCCCGCCATCTCTCTTTTCTTATACATTTATGGTTATCCTGTGGCTTCCACCAGCTGCCCAGGGTGGAGAAACCCATGAATGCATATGCTATTGGCCACAAAAAGTCTCTAAATTATTTTTAAATTTTAGTTGGAGGATCATTGCTTTACGATGTTGTGCGGGTTTCTTCCATTCATCAACATGGATCAGCCATGGGTATACCTACAGTCCCTCTCTCTTGAACCTCCCTCTCACCCCTCACCGCATCCCAGCTGTGTAGGTTGTCACAGAGCACCGGCCTGAGCTTCCTGCATCATATAGCAAATTCCCAGTGGCTATCTGAATTTTTCCTTGCAGAATATGTTTTGCTTCTCTTTGGGCACTGAGACCTTGCGTTTTAAAAATCAACTTTATTGGAGTCTAATTTGCACCATACAGTGTAAGCATATTATGTGTAGTTTGATCAATTTGGACATGTGGCTACACCCATATAACCACTACCCCAGAAAGTAACCTCATATCCATTGCCCTTCAGTACAGTTCAGTTCAGTAGCTCAGTCGTGTCCGACTCTCTGCGACCCCATGAATCACAGCATGCCTGGCCTCCCTGTCCATCACAAACTCCTGGAGTTCACTCAAACTCATGTCCACAGAGTCAGTGATGCCATCCAGCCATCTCATTCTCGGTCGTCCCCTTCTCCTCCCACCCCCAACCTTTCCCAGCATCAGAGTCCTTTCCAGAGAGTCCTTAGATCCTTGAAAAATAAATGATGCTTCTGTACAAGAGGAAAATCTCAGGAATCCCATTCAAGTGTTTAAAAGTCAGAAAACAGTTCAGACCTTGGAACCCCCGGAGGCTTTGAAGCAAGATGTTGGAACTCTGAGTTCCATTTGGCGATGTTGGGGTCTTTTATTTACTCACTGTAATTGGAAAGAAAAGGGATGCAGGCTTTTCTTTTCGTTCCTCAGATATGCCATGCTCGTCGCTGCCTTGGAGTTGTTGTGTTGGTTTGCCTCAGATTCTCTGGCTGGCCCTTTCTCAGCATTCGGGTCTCAGCTCAGTGTCACCTTATCTGAGAAGTTGTCATTGATCCCCTAGGCTCATTTACCAATGCTCCCCCACCCCCTCCAGCACATCACTCAATGTGATTTGCTTCATTTCACATTACAGTCTAAAATGAACTTACTAATGTACTGGTTTACTAGTTTATCATCTGCCTCCTTCCATTACTGTTCACAGTAAGGAATGCAGTCTTTCCCCATCTGTCACTTGAGTCCTGGTATAGAACCTGGCACATAGGAGTTCTGATTCCTGACATCCTGGCTTCCATGACATAAGGCACCTCCTCATTCCATCATTTATTTGCCCGTGGATTTAGTCATTCCGTAGGTGTTTATTGAGTACCTGTAGTAGGTCCAGCCCTGGACTGAGAGCTGTGAGACTGCAAGGAATAGTGCAGGCACAGAGCTCACGGTGCATGGCAGGAGATGGGTGATGTTCAAGTCAGTGTACAAGGGAATAGACACTAAGCTGAACCTTATGAAATGGCCAGTATTCCATCATCTTCAACCTCAAAAATGGCAGTCTCTCAGCTGTTTGGAACTGGGTTAAGGGATATCGAGGAAAAGTATAGTTTCTTCAATAAGGTGCCTTTATTAAGTCAGGGTTCTCCAGAGGAACAGAATCTTTAGGAGATCTGTCTAACTAACTACTTATCTGGAGATGGTGCAGACTTGCCACACATGATAATGGAGGCTGGTAGGTACAAAATCTGCAGAGTCAAGGTCCAAGTTTTTTGTTTTTTTGTTTTTTTAACTTTTTGTCTGTGCCTCAAAGCATGTGGGATCTTAGTTCCCTGACCAGGGATCAAACCCATGCTCCCTGCAATGGAAGCATGGAGTCTTAGTCACTAGGCCACCAGGGAAGTCCTAAGGTCCCAGTTTGAACCTGAAAGCCTTTAAGTCACTGTAGAACCATGAGGACCTGATGTCCCAGCCTGAAGGCCAACAGGCAGGAAAATTCTCTTTCTTGGGGGAGGATGAGCCTTTCTATTCCAGTCTTCAACCGATTGGATGAGGACCACCCGTGCTGTGGAGGAATATCTGCTTTCCTCAGTCTGTCAACCTAAATGTTAATTTCATCCAAAAACATCCACTCAGAGGCATCCCGAATGTTTGACCAAATCTTTGGTCACCCTGTGGCACCCAGTCAAATTGACACATAACATTTACCATCACAATACCTTTAGGATCTTTCTCTTCCGAGTGTGGACCGAGTGTGGACCATCACCTGGCTCCAAATCTCAGGGCCTGCTGCAGACATTGTGAATCAGAATCTGCATCCTAACAAAACCCCCTGGGTAATCCGTGTGCACATTGAAGTTTGAGAAGCACTCAGTGTGTGCTACACATAAATTCCAATTCCTTGGGCATTTGTTTGGTTTGTAGTACATAGTTGGTTCTTTCCACTGTCTAATTCACTAAATAAATAAAAAAAAAACATATCCCTATTTGTAACATGTTTTTTAGTGTACACTGCAATATATGGGCTTCCCTGGTGGCTCAGGAATGGTAAAGAAACTGACTCCAATGCAGGAGACCGAGGTTCGATCTCTGGGTTGGGAAGATCCCCTGGAGAGGGAAAGGCAACCCACTCCAGTATCTTTGCCTGGAGAACTTCATGGACAGAGGAGCCTGGCAGGCCACAGTTCATAGGGTCCCAAAGAGTTGGACACGACTGAGTGACTAACATACACAATATATGCACATGCTAGCAAATAATTATTAGGTATACTGTAGCGTTTATTATTTTTAAAATTTTTATTGAAAGATAATTGGCTTACAATGTTGTATTAATTTCTGCAGTAAAGTGATTCAGTTATATATATTCTTTTTTATATTGTTTTCCATTATGGCTTATCACTCGGAGAAGGCAATGGCACCCCACTCCAGTATTCTTTTGCCTGGAAAATCCCATGGATGGAGGAGCCTGGCAGGCTTCAGTCCATGGGGTCACGAAGAGTCGGACATGACTGAGCGACTTCACTTTCACTTTTCACTTTCGTGCATTGGAGAAGGAAATGGCAACCCACTCCAGTGTTCTTGCCTAGAGAATCCCAGGGATGGGGGAGCCTGGTGGGCTGCCATCTATGGGGTCGCACAGAGTCGGACATGACTCAAGTGACTTAGCAGCTTATCACAGGATATTGAGTATAGTTTCCTGTGCTATAGTTGTTGTTCAGTTGCTAAGTCATGTCTGATTTTTTGTGACCCCATGAACTGAAGCGACTTAGCAGCAGCAGCAGAACTGCAGCATGCCAGACTTTCCTGTCTTTCACTATCTCCTGGAGTTTGCTCAAACTCATGTCCATTGAGTCAATGATGCCATCCAACAATCTTATCCTCTGCTGCCCCTTCTCATCTTGTCTTCAGTCTTTCCCAGCATTAGGGTCTTTTCCAATAAGTCAGTTACTCACATCAGGTGACCAAAGTATTGGAGCTTCAGCTTCAGCATCAGTCCTTCCAACGAATATTTAGAGTTGATTTCCTTTAGGATTGACTGGTTTGATCTCCTTGTAGTCCAAGGGATTCTCAAGAGTCTTCTCTAGCACCACAATTCAAAAGCATCAATTCTTTGGCACTCAGCCTTCTTTATTGGAGAAGGAAATGGCAACCCACTCCAGTGTTCTTGCCTGGAGAATCCCAGGGACGGTGGAGCCTGGTGGGCTCTGTCTATGGGGTCGCACAGAGTCAGACACGACTGAAGTGACTTAGCAGCAGCAGCAGCAGCCTTCTTTATGGTCCGTCTCACATCCGTACATGATTATCAGACAGTCCATAGCTTTGACTATATGGACCTTTGTCAGCAAAGTGATGTCTCTGCTTTTTAATACCCTGACTAGGTTTGTTATAACTTTTCTTCCAAGGAGCAAGCATCTTTGAATTTCGTGACTGCAGTCACTGTCGCAGTGATTTTGGAGCCCAAGAAAATAAAGTATATCACTGTTTCCCCATCTATTTGCCATGAAGTGATGGGACTGGATGCCATGATCTTCACTTTTTGAATGTTGTGCTATATAATAGGACCTTGTTGTTTAGATACACTGTAAAGCATACATAAGAGCAGGTATATTAAACAGAACTGAAGGTGAAACAGATATTTGCAATTTGTTGCCAATGGTGATGACTTTGTGTCAATAAAACACTAATGTGTGTTGAGGATGAAGCTCATCATTCATACATAAATCCATACTGTGAATATACTTCATGAGAGTTCCAATTGTTTTTGGCTGATTTCATTTTGATCTGAATAGGCCATCATTTTTTAACCTTGTGAGAAGCTGTTGAAGAGGAGAGGGTCCAGTCTATCATTTTCCTGTCCTTGCTTCATCAGTACCGTCTCCAGGCTGTGGTTTTGTTATGAGGGAACATTCTTAAGCCCCATGTCCACCTAGTGATGGTTAGCTTAGTAAAACTGGATTCTTTGCTTGCACATCCCTTTGGGGATGTATATAACCACAGCACCGGTGATGCACCCTAAAGATGATGCCCCTGCCAAGGTTGGCACCTTGGTCCAAGGTTCTTGAGTCTCACCGTCTGCCATGGGTGTTCCAAGTGAGGGCTCCAGCCTCAGTTTGCACATTTATTTCTTATTTTTAATGACTAAAGACCATACACAGAAGTTGTCATATTTCCCTCCCTGCCCTGCCAAATTATATTAGGCATTCCCCGAGTGAGTAGACCACACACCTTTAAGACACCTTGTCCCAGGATACAGAGGCCCTAAGAATCGCTGTCACTGTCCCTGCTCTGGGAAGGGCTGCCTTGGGGAAAAGTATCCTTGGCTTTCTGGTGAATTTCATGAATTTGGGCACTCAGCAGGAGCCAGGAAATCTGCTGATGGCGGTGCTGACCAAATTCATGGAGAGCCACCCTGATCATTTACTTCGCTATCCTCTTGAAAGTTCAAATATTTTGAAATTTTGGAGAGAAATCTTTAGAGAATGTGGTGAGAACTATGGCCTCTTTTTTTTTTTTTTAACTTGATAGTGTCTCAATCTGCCTTCTTTATTTATTTTTATTTGCTTATTTTATTGTTTTTGCTGCAATGGGTCTTCATTGTGGTGTGTGGGCCCTTCGTTGTAGACTGTGGGCTTCACTAGCTGTGGTGCAGGCTTAGTTGCCCCTCAGCATGGAAGATCTTAGTTTCCTGACCACGGATCAAGCCCTGTATTGGAAGGCAGATTCACTGGATAGCCAGAGAAATCCCAAACTATGGCTTCTTGTTCAGGAAAAATGCACAAATAAAATTTCTGTTCAATTCTAGAGGAGTTCAGTGATCCTCTGAAGTTCAATAAAGAACCTATGTATTTATTTATTTTTATTTTAATATATTTCTTAAAATTTTTTTTTTTTAAACTGGAGGATAATTGCTTTACAATGGGCTGGTTTCCACCATTCATCAACATGAATCAGCATACAGCAACTTCTCATTAGCTATTGTTTTACGTATGGTAATGTGCATGTCTCAATGCTGCTCTCAGTTCATCCCACCCTCTCCTGCCCTCACTGTGTCTGTAAGTCTGTTCTCTGTGTCTGGGTCTCTGTACCTGTCCTGCAACTAGGAAAGAACATGTTTAGAAGTGAAAAAAAAGGCAAATTAGGTTTGAGGGACATCTGTCTTGTGTTTCAAACATGTCTTTCCTACAGCACCTTTCAAGTTTCAGGTTCTGCTTACTGTGCAGGGTCACAAGGAGCTTAAACAATGATTTCAAAGACGTTCAGTTTTGTATCTTAGTCCCTCCACTGATTAGCTGGGTTAACTTGGGCGTGTGTGCGTGCGTGCTGAGTTGCTTCAGTTGTGTCCAACTCTTTGCTACCTGATGGACTGTAGCCTGGCAGGGCAGTCTTTTAAAAAATATTTATTTATTTATTTGGTTGTGCCAGGTCTTAGGTGCAGCATGTGGGATCTAGTTTCCTGACCAGGGATCGAACCCAGGCCCCGTGGATTGGGAGCTTGGAATGTTAGCCACTGGACTACCAGGGAAGTCCCGTTGGGCAGTCTTTTTGTTCTGGAGAATGGGTATAGTAATCCACACCTTGTAACGCTCTCCCACTTGTTGGCTGGAGTTCACCTTTATTAGCCTTCTTGTCCCTCAGATCTGAACTCTTTCATGCCTCAGGGTCTTTGCACTTGCTGACCCCTCTGCCGGGAATGTTCTTTCATCCTCTTAATGGCAGTAACTCCTCACTGTTCAGGGCTCAGCTCAGATGCCTCCTCAGGAAGGCTTTTCTGATCAGCCAATCTGTCAGTTTATTTAGGATTTTTTTTTAAAGTGTACAATGCAGTGGTTTGTAGTATATTGAGAAAGTTGACTATTACCACTGTCTAATTCTAGAACATTTTCATCACCCTAAAAAGAAACCCCTCCCTCATTAGCAGTGACTTCCCATTTCCCCTCCCACACTCCCAGTCCCTGGTAACCACTAATCTGCTGTCCATATGGATTTTCCTATTCTGAACATTTCAAGTAAATAGAATCAGTTCACTTCTCTGAGTCTTTGTTGATTCATCTGCAAAGAAGGAGTAATAACCCTCATGACGTGTTTATGTGCTGCCTAATTGAATTAAGGCATGTCGTGTGACTAGTATAGTGCCTGGCTTATGGGAAGTACTCAATAAATGTTATTGTTACTAATACTGGGCTGTAGCTGTACTTGAAGTGTTGGTATCTAGGGTTAGCAAGAGTACTGTGCTGTGCTCAGTTGTGTCCAACTTTCTGCAGCCCCATGGACTGTAGCCCACCAGGCTCCTCTTGTCCATGGGATTTCCCAGGCAAGGATACTGGAGTGGGTTGCCATTTTCCTTCTCAAGGAAAGATTCTGGATCTTCTTGACCCAGGGATCAAATCCATGTTTCTTGCATCTTCTGCATTGGCAAATGTATTCTTTACCACTAGCGCCACCTGGGAATAAACATTTTTTTTATTATTAGGATTAGTTATAACGGGTGACTAAACTTGTTGGGTGCAGACATATTACATATATTCATCATCTTTAATCCTCCCAGTAACTCTATAAAGTGGATAACACTGCTATTATGCCAGTAACATGAGAGGCGTGTGAATTCTTCTTCTGCTGCTGCTGCTAAGTCACTTCAGTCGTGTCCGACTCTGTGTGACCCCATAGACGGAAGCCCACCAGGCTCCCCCGTCCCTGGTATTCTCCAGGCAAGAACACTGGAGTGGGTTGCCATTTCCTTCTCCAATGTGTGAAAGTGAAAAGTGAAAGTGAAGTCGCTCAGTCGTGTCCGACCCTTAGCGACCCCAGGGACTACAGCCTACCAGGCTCCTCCATCCATGGGATTTTCTAGGCAATAGTACTGGAGTGGCTTGCCATTGCCTTCTCCGGAATTCTTCTGCAGGAGATCCTTATGTAATCTCTAATTACAGTGATCTTCTTTACTTATGTCTTTTTCCCCTCCACCCTAAGTAGAATGGCACCTCCATGAAGAAAGGGGTCTTGTCTTTTGTTCATAAGCCCAAAGCCCTGGTAGCTCAGATGGTAAAGAATCTGCCTGCAGTGTGGGAGACCTGGGTTTGATCCCTGGGTTGGGAAGATCCCCTGGAGGAGGGAACAGCAGCCCACTCCAGTATTCTTGCCAGGAGAATTCCATGGACACAGGAGCCTGGTAGGCTACAGTTCATGGGGTCACAAGGAGTTGGACACGACTGAGCCACTTTCAATTTTTCAGAATAAGTAGGTGCGAGTCATTGTTTTGAATGAATCAATTTAAATTTTCTCTCCTTTCAGGGCCCTTGCAGACGTCATGAGGCCCCAGGGCCACTGCAACACTGACCATATGGAGAGAGATCTCAACATTGTGGTCCACGTCCAGCATTATGAGAACATGGATACCAGAACCCCCATAAATAATCTTCGTAAGTATAGCTCTGCCATCCAGTTCCAGTCCCACAGGGTGACCCAAACGGTGGTCACACCTCCGGATTTCATGGTGTGTGTTTGGGTCCATGAGGAGTTTCTCTTTGTTGACTAAGAAGTTTTATTTGATCTCTTCTGGATCTAACTGTGGGTGGCATCCTCAGATTTCACTTTGTTTCTCCATTGAAGAGTCATCCACATGGTGGATTTCTCATGGTTGGTTCTTCTGTTAACAGATCACTTTGGAGGTTCATCTTGGTCATGTGTTAACTAATAGCCCTCTTGGCTGGTCATCATGGTTAGGTACTTGCTAACCAAAGGATTACTTGGTTCATCCTAGATAGTAAATCTGTTAGCCAATAATCTATTTTGTTGGTTCACCTTGATTGGGTAATCTGTTAACCAATGGTTTATTTTTTTATCTGCCTCCTGAGGTAGACCAATTGTCCCTTTTAGGTTTCATATGGCTTTCAGCTAACAGATACTGGTTCAGAATAATTAGATTTATTTCTCATGAAACCAGAGTTTCATAAACATAATCCACAAACTCTGTGTGTGTGTGTGTGTGTGTGTATCCCTGTGCATGTATGTGGGGGGTTTTGGGTTGTGGTTATGTTAGTTTGGGTGTGTACCTATGATTCGACAGAAGCAAATTGGTCTGTTCTCCCAGGGGAAAAAAGTTGCATTTGCTATTGTGTTTCAATAGGTGTTCTTTAGCTGACAGAGCGTACCTGGGAATCTTAGCATGGTCCCAAAGATTTTCTTTCCTTTCAAAGGTCAGTATATGCAATATGTATTATGGAACTGATGTACTGACTATAGGGAGTGGGGAAAAATAAGAATGTTTTGTGTCTGTAGTGTGCCATCCTGCTTATTCCTAGCAATTATGTTTTCAAGTAAGCCCCACATTAAAGTAATGTGTAGGGCTTGGTTTAAAATAATAAAAGCCAGAAAATTTAAAGGATGCATTTAGTTGTGGCTGGAGGTTTTTTAAAAACAGAAACAGTTCTGGCATTTTTGCACATTTTTCTAGTCTGGGTCACCTCTGCTAAAGCTCCACCAGAAACAGCATTGGTGTTTTATTTGCTGAATCATAGTTTTGCACTGTTTGGTTGCAAATCTTCATGCTCAGTGGGTAGAGGAATAAGTCTATGGAATTTGACATTGGTGATGCAAATTATCTGATTCTGCATGGTGATAATTGTTCATGGCCTTGGAAATGTTGCAGTATGCAAAGTTGAGGTGTACGTGGTTTGAAATGGGTTACTAAGTAGAAAGTCTTAAGTTCCATTCTATTAAATAACTTGACATTATTTGTTTATGAACTGGATCATAAAAATGATATGAGAAATAGCCGCATGTTAGAGCAAAATACACCAGTCATTGGAAGTTTTATGACCAAATCTCACAGCCCCGAAAGGCATGGTGAATTGTGCCAACTCTGATATAGCAATCGTTGTATCCAGTTCTGGCTTTGATGGAAATGAGCACATTCTCTTTCAGAATGCAGTGGAAAATAAGTTGAACCTAGGTGTATATGAGTCCTAAATATCATAAGTGAGTGAATATGACCATGAAGTAGAAAAAGCTGAAATGGTGTTGAGTCCCTGGCTATAAAAAGGTGGCTGTTGAAAGTTTCTCATTTGAAGTTTCAATTTCAAGGATGATTTTGAATCAGCTCTTGAGTGGAATAACAAACTCATTGAAGTCACTCAAAGTACACCACTCTGTCAGGCAAAAGGGCAGGCAACATTAATGAATCTTGCTTTAGTAAGGGATTTTTGTTTAAAGTTGTACTGAAAATAAATTGTGGTTCAGAGATGGGTCTCTAGGCACTGAGCATTTCAGCAGTCTCCTGTGACAGACTAACTTGGTTTATTTATGAGTCTTGCTTTTAGTCTGTATTTGTGTTTCAGTAATCAGTGATCTTTTACACCAAGAAAAAAATGTGTCTTGTAATATTTTACTGGGTGGAATTGCACTAGTGCTTTCCTGACAAACTGCAGGGGAGAATTCTAGGTACAGTGTCACAAACATTGCATTCTCTTAGGAATTACCACAGATATTAATTTTATGTAGTTCTGCTAGGTTGGTTCCATCCTTATTTCCTAGTATTTTTTTGAATATCTGGAAAATAAGAGCATATAGCTTTTCTACAGGTTTACATTAATGAGTTTAATTTAAATAACAAATTAATTCAGTAGTTGGTAGTGATAATATTTACTTGTAATGAAGTGTTTGTCTTTTATTGATTTACAGGAGCTCTTTACATATTGTGGACACGTGGGAAAAATCACGTGTTTAAAAGAAACAATGATCTGTGGAGTTCATTGAGAAGATAAGAACTAGGTGACTGACATTATCAGTTATTAAAGGTTCAAGAAGCCACACAGTCTCCAGAGCCCACTGACTAATAGAGAACTAGGAGAGAAGGAATCTTGTCTGAAAATCAGAAAGTAAGACCAGCTGTTGATGCCAGAATTAGAGTGCTACTACTGAATATAATGGCATAGGAAATGGTAACCTACTCTAGTATTCTTGCCTGGAAAATTCCATGCACAGAGGAGCCTGGTGGGCTACAGTCCATGGGGTCACAAAGAGTCCAAGCACACAGTGAATATAAAACTCTTTTCTGGATATTATGGGAGCTACAAAGATTTACCATTACAAAAAATTAAAAGATGCATCTATTTGTGATACAACAAGAAGGGGCACATTGTGCCATTTTTAGGGTGTTCTTCACTGAATACTCAAGTTGTGAGATTTGATTGAAGTTCCAACTTAAATGTTATTTTTATCTCTGTTTGGTGACCCACTTGACATTACTTTAAGAGAATAATCATCTTCTCCTCTTGATACTAACACTAGATCACTTTCTGCTCTTTTCCTTATGCTTTGTTCAAACACTAAGAGAACCAGTAGTCAGTCTAGAAACCTGGATATTGGGAAGGAGGGGAGTTGGGAAGGACAAGAGTGAAGGCAAACAGGGAGGAAAAGGCTTCAATATTGGGAAATTTTTTGGCCAACCTTTATCAGTTTCCTATGGTTTATTTTTCCTGTGATATAGGCAGGATTTGCCTTTTTTTATCTTCAGCAGATGCTGTTCAGGGTCTTTTCAGGCATTCAGTGTATTGCCTAAAAATATTTAGTCTGATAATCAAAAGGGCTTGGACCTCTTTGATTAACAGGATGTAGATTCAGATGAGAGAGTGATTTTCTGCAAAAGCTCCTCGGCTTCTGCATAATTACAGTTTGCTTTTGAAGGCGCATTTTGTTCTCAAGTACTGTGAACGTGTGCTGTCTCCCCCATCCCAGCAGCCCTGTTTGCCAGTGATAGCCCCCCCGCAACCCCACCTTCTGAGAGTCCAGGGTAAATATAGGCTTCTTTTAGTGTCAAGATTGTGAGATTTGAGTGAGGGACCATGGGGAAAAAATACAACCTGGATCACCATTTCTCAACTTGTTTGTGTTAAAAGCATGCTTCTTTTGAAATGAAGTTTTAATTTGAGAATAATTGTATATTTATAGGAAAAAGTGGCAAAGGTAGTAGCACCCAGAGTTCTGGGAGCACCGTAGTTATATGTCAAAACTAAGAAGGCAATATTCGTACATTATTTTTAGCCAAATGGTAAGTATTGTTTGAATCTCACTGGTTTCTTCTCTGATGTCCCTTTTCTGCTCCAGGATTCAATCCAGAACACTATGTTATAGTTATTGCCGCTGACTTGATAGTAGAATTTTGGTTGTGCAGTATTGTTTAACGATGTGGCAAAGGCTGGAAACAACATGAAATAAGTCAGTGGCAATTACAAAGCCTTTATTGCCACTGTGCAAAAACTGTTGCCCAGTGTCTATGAAAACCTTGTGTTAAGTTACGCACCTGCTCAGTGTTGGAATGGAAGCAGCTGATGTCCGGACTGTGCTGTCATATCTATTCATGGGACAAAGGACCCTCGCATTCCATTCAAACACACAGCTCCACTTTTGAATGGAGTCAGCGTTGTAGTATTTATTTCACGGGCATAATCTGAGCAAGTGAGATCTCACCCCAAATTCTGGTGAAATGCTGACTTGCTATTTCAGGGCATAGAACTCATCAGAAAGACCGGATTCTTATTCCAGCTTCTACTCTCGCCCTGTCCTCCCCCAGGACCATTTCCAAGCGGGTTTACGAGGAATCAGATGAAAAGCAGATCCATGACTTAGTTTCTGAAGAGGTTGTAGCCCATGTTTAGGGCTAAATGGATTTTCATTCATTTGTCCATATTTACAAAGGCACCCAGGATGTCCCATACTCGATTTTTTAGAAATATTAGAAGGAATAATCCCACATACTTTCTAAAAATTGGGAGGAATTACCAACATGGGCCTACTGTATAGCACAGGGAACTGTCCTCAATATTTTGTAATAATGTATAAAGGAAAAGAAGGGCTTTCCAAGTGGTGCTAGTGGTAAAGAACCTGCTGGCCAATGCAGGAAACATGAGACAGGGGTTTGATCCCTGGGTAGGGAAGATCCCCTGGAGGAGGAAATGGCAACCCACTCCAGTATTCCTGCCTAGGAAATCCCATGGACAGAGAAGCCTGGTGGAGGGCTATAGTCCATGGGGTTGCAAAGAGTCAGACATGACTGGGTGATTGACACCTTTACCTTCCTTTGTGCCAGGCACAGGTGCTAAATGTTTTAAATATATAAATTCCTTTAATATGCAAAACAACGCTTAAACAGCCTAGCTCATTCCTGCCTCAGGGCCTTTACACCTGCTGTGCTTTTTGCCTATAGCACAGGATCCCAGGCCTCTTGCATCTCATCTGTTACCCTTATTGCCACCTCACTAGACAGGACATCCTTGTCTACCTCTGGCTCCCAAATCACCTACTGTTCCCCATATCCCCACTATTCTCTCTATAAATTTTGTATTCTCTGAAGTTGTCATGCTCATGTTTTAAATTTATTCCTCTTTCACTATATTGTAAACTCCACAAGAACAAAAGCTTCGTATCATCACAGCTGTACTCCCCACGGCAGGACTGGGCTGGCTCATGACAGAAATTCCATAAATTTTTGTCTAATAAATGAAAAAGCCTGTGGAAGAGGTATTGTTAGCCCTGTTTTATGAAGGAGAAAACCGAGATTCATAGAAACTAAAGAACTGGCATGATAACTGAGATTTACTTTTAACATCGCCAGGAATGTATAAAATTGTGGGGGATGGTAGATGAAACAAAATGGGAAAAATACTGTTATTACAGCCAGGTGACCACCTACATGGGGATTCATTATTCTAGTCTATATTTGTGTATATTTGAAAATATCCATAATAAAATTGAAAGTTACACATCTTGTCCACCATAGCAGAGTTAATGCACAGAGGAGCTGGGATTCAAACCCGCGTCTCTCTGAGTCCGTAGCCTGAACTTTAATGGAAGCATGTGGGTTATCTTCTGGTGAATATCCAGGCTTTGGAAGGATGAGAATCAGGACACCTGAGGGACTTTAGAAGGTAGAATGGGTAAAGCATCACTATTGTTTCTGTCCTTAATATGCTCAATCACAGTGTCTTTTAGTTCACTTTATCCGGAGAGAGAAAATGTGGTTGGTTTCTGACCAACCATCAACCTGGCTCCCTGGAATCAGTTGTCAGACTCCTGAACAATCAGTTGGGTGGGATGGAGAATGTCTAAGTCTCAGGACTTAGGTGGGACTAGTCTCCACGAAGGCTATGTTTGAGAAGCACGGTGGAGGCTGCTGTTTTAAGCTTCCTGGGGTAGGGGCAAGGGTTACATTTGTTTTATTCTTTTCTGTACCTCCACTGCCTAGAAATTACACAGAGTTCAACAGATGTTTGTCGAATGAATGATTACACATCTATGAATGACTCCCTTGCCGAAGCTCCCTAAGAAGTCCAGGGGACCCCATTAACAGGACCCTTGAGATTTTTGAGTTTTGAGGAAGTTCGGCTAATTTCAACTCATATGAGGCTTTAACTCTCTTTTAAGAAGTAACAGCTATCAGCACTCGTGTTCTTAAAATGACTGGTCAGGTAGTTTTTCCATCTGAAGATCTATGACTGCAAATAGTTTTGCACACAGGTCAGTAGATTATAGCATTTCTAAGAGTTAGGGGGTTGGGCCACAGTAGATCCACTAGAAACACTTTTAAAGAAAATATTTACTTATTTGGTTGCATTGGGTCTTAGCTGTGGCCTATGGGATGGATGTTTGTTGCCTCATGTGGGACCTTCTGTTGCAGCACACGGGCTCTCTAGTTGTGACTTGGGCTTAGTTGCCCCGTGGTGTATTGGATCTTAGTTCCCCGATCAGGGATTGAACCTGTGTCTGCTGCATTGCAAAGCTGATTCTTAACCACTGGACCACCAGGGAAGTCCTTAAAAACATTTTTAGGTTTAGTGCTGTGGCCTGAGTTCACTTGGTGTGATTTTAGATTGGAGCCCTGGTTTCCTCCTGAAGTATTCCACGTTGTAGATGGGATCCTGACATGAGATGATGCACATTAAACAGTAGACAGTTTGTCTTTGAGATAGTGCAGTGAGGGCGTGGGAGATACGGGCTTGGGAGGTGGACATGGTTGGATTGGGCGGATGTATGCTGTGTCATCTGTTAGCTGTGGAGTCTTGGGAATATTAATTTAATTCTGTAAATTTCAGTTTTCCATTTACTGAAAAGAGTAAAATAACATCTACCTTACAAGTTTGTTTTGGAGATAAAGAAATTAACACATACGAAGGATTTAGCGTGATGCCCGGTAACATATGTATTGATTGTTACTGTTATTATTTGTGGAATGATTGAGCATTGATGCTAAGGCGGTCCATAGACTAGGGGCCAGTGATGCTCATCGGCATGCATTTATTGTGCAGTTGTCTTCACAGTGAACATATTTTCATGGTGCCTGTTGATAACCCCATTTGTGTGTGTGTGTGTTTTCTACTAGTTTCTGATGTAAATGAGAACTGAAGAATCTGTCGACTCTTTCCCGAAGAAATAACTGGGGTGCAGCAGGTGTCCGATTCTTAGCCATTTGGTCCTGTCTTATGTTTTTCTTCGAGTCCCATTAAAACACATGAGCTTTTGTTCTGAGTGTTGATTTTAATATTTACTTACTGTAGCAGACCAGACCCATAGAAATCTGTCTGGTCCCAAACATGCCTTGTATTTCCACCTAGAAAAATGAGATTGTGTGTGTGTGTGTGTGTATGTGTATGCACAAGCAACAGAAACAGATCCCTTAAAAGAAAAAAAATTTAGCACTTTCTGTAAGTCATCTCCTGGGCTCTTTTCAAAAATTGCTACTAATGCTGGCCACATGGCATTGCCTAATTGGATCTACATTGCCTTTCCAAAGTGCTTCCAACCAGCTGTAGGACTATTTGTAAAGAAAGCCCAAGTGCTTATCACAATGTCTGGTTTAGTTTAAAGGATGCCAAGTTCTGCTCTTCCCATTCTAGGGAAAACCTATCCAGCTCCTTTGGGAGAGCATTTCTATTTAGGTATAGGGACTAAAAGATGCAACATGCTTGTTATGTGATTGACAGGGTGGATTAAAAAAGAGGAATACATGAAAAGAAATAATATTTGTTCTGCACCTACTACATGCATGCATTTTCCTTCTCACAACAATCCATGAAATAATTGAAATAGGTACTGTACCCCCATACTACAGATGAGGAAACTAGGGCACTGAGAGTTTAAGTAATCTGCCCAAGGCCCCTGAGATATTTGATAAGGAGTTCAGATCCTAGGGCTTCCCTGGTGGCTCAGATGGTCAGGAATCTGCTTGCAATGCAGAAGACCCAGGTTCCATCCCTGGGTTGGGAAGATCCCCTGGAGAAGGGAATGGCTACCTACTTTAGTATTCTTGCCTGGAGAATCCCACGGACAGAGGAGCCTGGCAGGCTATAGTCCATGGGGTTGCAAAGAGTCAGAAATGACTGAGCAATTAACACTTAACCCTTCAGACCCTAGACATGGATTCAGGCATGAACTCTATTCATGACTTTGTTCATGCCTTTGAAGGACATGCAGTGGATGATGTACCAGATTATGTCTTTTTTCCTACTCCCTTTTATTTATTGATCCTCATTAAGAATCACTGTATTAGATGACATGTATCTTTGAAAATGGGCCAACTGGATAGAACCATAATTTCTGGAAGATTCAGATATTCACCAATCTTTGCTTTCTTGTCATTAATATTTCCATGTCTTCATCAACACTGAACTAAAATTTACTAAAGTCTGCTATGTGTCACGTAATGCTCTGTGAAAACTGGATGTATGAGGATGAATGAGAGAAAAATAAGAAATATCCTCCTGGAGCCCGTGATGCAGTCAGGGAGATGGAAGGGGAAATAGGTACTTGCAAAGCAGCATGATGGGAGTAAGTACAGAATGTTGTGGGAGCATCATGCCGGCCTCCTCAAAACACCTGGGATTGTTGGGGAGGGAAGGGAAATGAGGACAGATTTTCCTGAGAAATAGGTATTTTGTCCTGTGAGAGAAATAGTACCCAACAACTTTCCAAGAACCAGAGTGAAAGAAAGCAGAAGATTTTTATGTACTGACTTTGCTTGCTTTTGATTGAGAAGAGGACTACCAGTCCTAGAATATAGATCTCCCTTGCACGTCTGATTGGTTTTACACAAATTATATAAGGGGAGAAGAGGATTTGGTCCTTTAGGGTCACACTGCTTTTGGTAGGAAAGTTAAAATGCCATGTCTGATGTGGGAAGCCCAAAACTTCAGGATCAGCTTTCCGGTTTGAGTACAGATTCTTTGCAGATCAGTCTCTGAGTTCAGGTCAGCTTGCTGTTCTTAGAGATTAGCATTGAATGTTTTCTTCTTTTTTTTCTTTTTTGAGCATTGTGGGATCTTTTTTGCCTAACCAGGGATCGAACCTGTGGTCCCTGCAATGGGAGCACAGAGTCTTAATCACTGAACTGCCAGGTAAGTCCCTGAATATTTTCTTCTTATAAAAATAACAGCCAATATAAAATTAAGGCACATAGTTTAATACCATAATGCATATATTAAAAGAATTTGTAATAGGGCTTTAGGAAAAAAATCCCAATTAAGAATTCTCAGTAAAGTTAATTACAAGTTGAAAAGGAAATCCCGTCACATTAGTCTGAGAATGCAGTTAATGAAACTAAATGTAACCATAATCTGAGTATTTCATTGAATGGAGACTTAGACTCATTAATTTAGGTTTTAGGCCTGGAGTTGTGAGCTCACACGAAGACAGCCATGACCAAAGCAGAGCCTGGATTTTACATGGTGAAATCCAGCCCTTAGTCCAGGGACATGGGCCTTCTCTGAGATTTGTCCATGGTGCTGAATCACGCCCCAGATGTGGTTATTCAAGCCACCAGCAAGAAGTCTATCTTACAGAATTTCAGAGCTAGAAGGAACTTTGGGAGTCATTTTGCCTTTGGTTTACCACATTTTTGGTTTCAAATGTGACAAAAAATTAATTAAAAAAAAAAAAACAAGAATGGAGGGACCATTATAGGGTGCTTTCAATTTTGCTAAGGAAGATAATGATGTAAAAAAAAGTAACTGTGAAAACAATCAGCATCATTTCACAAATGATACGGGCATTGTAACACCAAACATTTAGGTTAGATATAGCTCTCAAAATAAAATGCAACTCCTAAACTGAATGAAATCTATTTTATGAAAAATCTCATTCCAGCATCCTTATATTTTCTGTTTTTTTGGTCTCCAGTCAGTTGAAAGTGAGAACATAAACTTACATTTTGGGGAATTACTGGTCATTCCTTAAATGGTTTGCTCATTGGATGAGTATGTATTGAGTATCTACTATATGGTAGGCACTGGGGCTTATGCTAGAGATAAGGAGATTGGCATTTTGTGTGTGTGCATGCACATATATATGTATGTAGGTGTGTATATATATGTATATATGACTTCGTGGAGCTTAAAGTCAGTCCATTCTTTGCATTTTACAGATAATGAAACTGAAGTACATGAAAATGCATGGGTTCTGTTTTTCTTTCTAAAGTGACACAACTATGAAACTTGTGAAGTTAATACAGTTTAGAAAACATTATTGTGCTTCCCTAGTGGTTCAGTGGTGGAGAATGCACCTGCCAGTGCAGGAAACACAGGTTCTGTCCCTGATCTGGGAAGATCCCACATACGGTGGAGCAACAAAGCACATGTGCCACATCTATTGAGCCCGTGCTCTAGAGCCCAGGAGCTGCAACGACGGAGCCCACACACTCTCGTGACTGTGTTCCGCAACAGGAGGGGTCATAGCAGTGACAGGCCTGTGCACCACAGTGAGAGTAGCCCCTGCAACCAGAGAAAACCTGCACAGCAGTGAAGACCCAGTGCAGCTAAAAAAATAAATAAAGATAAATAGAATTATTTAAAAAATTGTGCAAGCAAATTAGCTGACATATTGATATGGTTGTTGATTCAGAGTGATGAAAAGTGCATGAGCTGCTATTTAAAACTGAATATTTAGGACACAATTACTGATCACAGATATATGTTTACTTGGCAGTTCATGGGAATGGACTTAAGGATGTGAAGCACAGGGATAGACTTCATAGTTATTGTTGCAGTTTGATGCCTTACCTGTTATCCAAGGAAAGCTATTTAAAATATTCAGATACTCAGATATTTTAACAAAATATTGAACTGCCTAAAGCCCATGAATTGAAAGTTGTGCAAGGGCAGCATGTAATTTTTGATTTTCTTTATTAAGTACTAACAAGGAATGGGGAAAGCACCTCATTCTTCAGAGGCATTGTTTAAAAATATTTAGCGCATACATTCAAAGTCACGGAAGGTCCTCAGTCAAACAATCCTTTGATAATAGCTGACAGGGGAATTGTATAAGCATGTTTTCCTTTTAAGAGAGAAACTGCATGTTTAATATATTAAAAATTGTATTAGTGAAGACAAGAATGTGCACTTTAAAAACATTATTTCATTGAAGTGTAGTTAATTTACAGTGTTGCGTTTTTTTTTTTTTTTTAATATTTACTTATTTATAGTTGTGCTGGGTCTCAGTTGTGGCCAGCACACATGATCTTTAGTTGCAGCATGTGGGATCTAGTTCCCTGGCCAGGGATTGAACCCAGGCCCCCTGCATTGGGAGCTCGGAGTCTTAACTTTTCCTACAATGTGGTGTTGATTTCTTTAGTAAAGTGGTTCAGTTACACATAAGATGTACACCTAAAGACATCAGAGAATATTGTCTCTGTTTAAAGAAAACACAAATAAGGCAGTTTCCCCCAAATCCATAGACTAGAACAATGATTGAAGTTAAACCCTAATCCTGCTTCTTTTTTTCACTGAAGTATAATTAACCCACAACACCATGTTAGTTCCAGGTACACAATGTAGTGACTTAATACTTCTGTTTATTACAAAATGGTCACCACTGTATAAGCATATTTTAAAAAATTGTTTATTATGAAGATTTTTGTTCTGCTAATAAGCATAGAGTGGGTAGGTTCAGATCCTGGTATGGTTCTTTAAACATGTATTCATTGTTATTCAATTTACATGAGTATTACACCTATGGGCTTCCCTCATAGCTCAGTTGATAAAGAATCTGCTTGCAGTGCAGAAGAAGTAGGTTTGATCTCTGGCTTGGGAAGATCCCCTGGAGAAGAAAATAGCAACCCACTCCAGTATTCTTGCCTGGAAAATCCCATGGAGAGTGGAGCCTGGCAGGCTACAGTCCATGGAGTCCCAAGAGTTGGATACAACTTAGCGACTAAACCACCACCATTATACATATAATTATGAACCTCTTCACATAATGTGGTACTGAAAATCTTGCTTCTGTCATTAATCATCGCCTCTTTGTAGATACAAAATGATCTCCAGTCATAATGATTATTCAGTTCAGTTCAGTCGCTCAGTTGTGTCTGACTCTTTGTGACCCCATGAATCACAGCACGCCAGGCCTCCCTGTCCATCACCAACTCCTGGAGTCTACACAAACCCATGTCCATTGAGTTGGTGATGCCATCCAGCCATCTCATTCTCTGTCGTTCCCTTCTCCTCCTGCCCCCAATCCTTCCCAGCATTAGGGTCTTTTCCAATGAGTCAACTCTTCGCATGAGGTGGCCAAAGTATTGGAGTTTCAGTTTCAACATCAGTCCTTCCAATGAACACCCAGGACTGATCTCCTTTAGGATGGACCAGTTGGATCTTCTTGCAGTCCAAAGGACTCTCAAGGGTTTTCTCCAGCAACACAGTTCAAAAGCATCAATTCTTCGGTGATCGGCTTTCTTCACCGTCCAACTCTCACATCCATACGTGACCACTGGAAAAACCATTGCTGCTGCTAAGTCGCTTCAGTCGTGTCTGACTCTGTGGACCCCGTAGACGAAAGCCCACCAGGCTCCCCTGTCCCTGGGATTCTCCAGGCAAGAACACTGGAGTGGGTTGCCATTTCCTGCTCCAATGCATGAAAGTGAAAAGTGAAAGTGAAGTCGCTCAGTTGTGGAAAAACCATTAATTCTATGTAAATGAGACCATTTCATTTTATTTCAGTGTGAATAAGGTCTGTCATGTTGTTGAACTGCTGGGGAGAAAAATCACTTAGGGTTGTAGGATGCACACCTGGAGCTGCTTGAAGCTACCTTGCCGTCACAAGGGGAGGGAGCATCCTGCCAAGCAATAAAGACATGGAAGAGAAAGGCAGAATGGAAACGGGGAGAGAATGAGTTTAGTTCTGATATTGTTTGAATTCCTGGATTCAGCCATACCTGAAGCCATGGGCCTTTCAGTAACAGAATGAACTTCTTTCAAACTCAATCAGCTTGAGTTGGGTTTCTGTCACTTGCATGGGAAAGAATGCTGATTTCTATAAGCAAAATCTACCATCATAAATTACCCACAGTTTCATACTTAGGTTATTTCATCTAACTTTTAGAAAAACCACCTTGGGACTATTGCCTCTTTAGCCGGGATACTCAAATGTATCCATAAGTATGCTAACTCTGTTGTGATTTTATTCTACCAGACTGTGAATATTTCTCTGTGTATCTCTATTTCCACCCGAAAACAGTTCAGTTCAGTTACTCAGTCACGTCCGACTCTTTGCGACACCGTGGACTGCGACACCGTGGACTGCTGCATGCCAGGATTCCCTGTCCATCACCAACTCCCGAAGCTTGCTCAAACTCATGTCCATCGAGTCAGTGATGGCATCCAACCATCTCATGCTCTGTCGTCCCCTTCTTCTCTTGCCTTCAATCTTTCCCAGCATCGGGATCTTTTCCAACACAGTAGACCATGAGTAATTACTTGGTGAATAAACTAGTGAAGCCCAGCCACTCAACTAGCTGTGACTGGTCTAAGCTAACAGCACTGGTTGACTGGCAAGACAGGAACTAGAGTCCCAAACTCCAAACCCCAGGTCTAGTGCTCTTGCATTTGCCATTGGGCAATGTGGGTCACAGCGACATTTGGGGGTCTTCACCTGAATTTCATTATGCCACTTCCTGCTTAAAACTCTGCAGCTGAGCTCTCCACTGCCCATTTCTGTTGCAATAATGATAACAAACTCCTCACTTGCCTACTTGCTCTCGCATGCTGCTGCTGCCGCTAAGTCGCTTCAGTCGTGTCTGACTCTGTGCGACCCCAGAGACAGCAGCCCACCAGGCTCCTGTCCGTCCCTGGGATTCTGCAGGCAAGAACACTGGAGTGGGTTGCCATTTCCTTCTCCAATGCATGAAAGTGAACAGTGAAAGTGAAGTCGCTCAGTCGTGTCCGACTCTTTGTGATCCCATGGACTGCAGCCTACCAGCTGGCCCAAACACTTTCTCACTCACTTGACCACTCATTTTTTCCTATATAAATGAACCAGGATTGCTTTTGCCTTAGGTAAGGACTTTCTTTTTGCTTTTCCTTCTGCCTTGCCCCACAGTTTGCCTCATTTCAGTTCAGTTCAGTCACTCAGACGTGTCCGACTCTCCGCGACCCCATGAATCACAGCACGCCAGGCCTCCCTGTCCATCACCAACTCCCGGAGTTCACTCAAACTCATGTTCACAGAGTCGGTGATGCCATCCAGCCATCTCATTCTCAGTCGTCCCCTTCTCCTTCCGCCCCCAATCCCTCCCAGCATCAGAGTCTTTTCCAGTGAGTCAACTCGTCGCATGAGGTGGCCAAAGTATTGCAGTTTCAGCTTTAGCATCAGTCCTTCCAATAAACACCCAGGATTGATCTCCCTTAGAATGGACTGGTTGGATCTCCTTGTGGTACAAGGGACTCTCAAGAGTCTTCTCCAACACCACAGTTCAAAAGCATCAATTCTTCGGCGATCAGCTTTCTTCACAGTCCAACTCTCACATCCATACATGACCACTGGAAAACCATTGCCTTGACTAGATGGACCTTTGTTGGCAAAGTAATGTCTCTGCTTTTTAATATGCTATCTAGGTTGGTCATAACTTTCCTTCCAAGGAGCAAGCGTCTTTTAATTTCATGGCTGCAATCAGCATCTGCAGTGATTTTGGAGCCCAAAAAAATAAAGTCTGACACTGTTTCCACTGTTTTTCCATCTATTTCCCATGAAGTGATGGGACCAGATGCCATGATCTTTGTTTTCTGAATGTTGAGCTTCAAGCCAACCTTTTCACTCTCCTCTTTCACTTTCATCAAGAGGCTTTTGAGTTCCTCTTCACTTTCTGCCATAAGGGTAGTGTCATCAGCATATCTGAGATTATTGATATTTCTCCCAGCAATCTTGATTCCAGCTTGTGCTTCTTCCAGCCCAGCGTTCCTCATGATATACTCTGCATATAAGTTAAATAAGCAGGGTGACAATATACAGCCTTGACGCACTCCTTTTCCTATTTGGAACCAGTCTGTTGTTCCATGTACAGTTCTGACTGTTGCTTCCTGACCTTAGATTTCTCAATAGGCAGGTCAGGTGTTCTGGTATTCCCATTTCTTTCAGAATGTTCCACAGTTTATTGTGATCCACACAGTCAAAGGCTTTGGCATAGTCAATGAAGCAGAAATAGATGGTCTTCTGGAACTCTCTTGCTTTCTCCATGATCCAGAGGATGTTGGCAATTTGATCTCTGGTGCCTCTGCCTTTTCTAAAACCAGCTCGAACATCTGGGAGTTCACGGTTCACATATTGCTGAAGCCTGGCTTGGAGAATTTTGAGCATGACTTTACTTGCGTGTGAGATGAGTGCAATTGTGTGGTAGTTTGAGCATTCTTTGGCATTGCCTTTCTTTGGGACTGGAATGAAGACTGACCTTTTCCAGACCTGTGGCCACTGCTGAGTTTTCCAAATTTGCTGGCATATTGCACAGCATCATCTTTCAAGACTTGAAATAGCTCAACTGGAATTCCATCACCTCCACTAGCTTTGTTCGTACTGATGCTTTCTAAGGCCCACTTGACTTCACATTCCAAGATGTCTGGCTCTAGGTCAGTGATCACGTTATCGTGACTATCTTGCCTCATTTAGGTTTCTGCTAAGCAGTTATCCCCCTAGGGAAGCCTCCCTGTAGACAGTAGCTCACCCTACATATGGAATCCCACAACCATAACTCTCTATTAGGTCACCATTTTCTTTTTGTCATAGGTCATATCACTACCTAAACATCATCTTGTTCATTTGTTTCTTTTAGTGTCTTCCCCATCCAAAGGTCAGCTCCACAAGACCAGGGAACTTGTCTATCTCTCTATATTAGGTGCTCAATAGCAAAATTGTTGAATAAGTACTCTCAAAATACAACCCTGAGGGACTTCCCTGGTGGTCCAGTGGCTCAGACTCCATGCTTCATATGAAGGGGGCCAGGGTTCAATCCGTGGTCAGGGAACTAGATTCTATGTGCCACAACTATTTTTGTACATATACATAATGAAGTATTACTCAGCCATTAAAAAGAATGCATTTGAATCAGTTCTAATGAGGTGGATGAAATTGGAGCCAATTATACAGAGTGAAGTAAGCCAGAAAGAAAAACATCAATACAGTATACTAACGCATATATATGGAATTTAGAAAGATGGTAACCTTAACCCTGTATACAAGACTGCAAAAGAGACATAGGTGTATAGAACAGTCTTTGGGACTCTGTGGGAGAGGGTGAAGGTGGGATGATTGGGGAGAATGGCATTGTAGCATGTATATTATCATATGTGAAATGAATCACCAGTCCAGGTTCGACGCATGATACAGGATGCTTGGGGCTGGTGCACGGGGATGACCTGGAGGGAAGATATGGGGAAGAGGGAGGTGGGAGGGGGGTTCAAGAAAGGGAACACATGTACACCTGGGGCGGATTCGTGTCAATGTATGGCAAAACCAACCAATATATTAATCTAAGGTATTTTGCCTCCAATAAAAATAATTAAAAAAAAAAGGCCCAGTTAAGCCAAATAAATAAATAAAAATGAATATAAGAAAATACAACACTGAGCACATTTCTCAAGTAACTGCTACTCACACTTTTTCTTGTCAGTTCACCAGGGTTTTATGTCTTATGGACTAAACTTTTAGCGCAATTATCAAAGTTTAGCAAATGCCAAGTTGTATGTCCAGAGAAATTACATATAATAAAGAAACCCCATGAATACATATTCCAGCATCACCTGGAAATTACATATAATAAAAAAATCATGAATACATATTCCAGCATTATCTGGAAATTATGAAGTGTCACACCAAGTTCAGTCCACCAATTTGAGCACAATGGGCTTTTTTCAATAGCGTTTTCTCCCATGTCATTCCTTTGGACTTCTCTGTGTCTTAGATCCCCCACAATATCCCTTCTCCATCTTGGCTCTCAATTTCATCACCACGAAAGCAAATTAAGGAGGGAGTTGGGCGTATTTAACATTTTTGAAATAACTATGTTGTGTTGATGTGCACAATTAAAAAAACTCAACTCCGGTGTATGCCAAGTAACCGTAATAACAGCCTGCTTAGGATTATAATGTTGATTTTCAAATATTGCCAAGCAGACTATTAAATCCCCAACAGCTATGTTCCACATTTAATTATTATATTTAAAAGGAAGTCTTAAAATCCAGAGGGAGGAGATGGTGGATACAAAGGGAAAAAAACCCAGCAGATCCACAGATTCATTTCATACCCCATAACTGGGCAGTCCTCCATACCTGGCTATAACATGTATGGTTAAGATCAAGTACTTACCTACCTTTTGACTCTGAATTCCAAAATGCCCCCAATATGCCACTGATCTTATAATCTTCACCCCCGGAGCAAAATCAGGTCAAGCTAAGAAAAGCACTCAAGAACAAAAGATGCAGTCTCTGAATTTTCCATCACGAATGCTCTGAGCATCCTCTGCCCCCCAAGGATAATTTTTAGTAAAAGTTTGGGAAAGAAATGGGATATATCACGGTGGGGAAAGGGTGTGGACAGAGGACATCGTTGTTGGTTCCCTTTGCCCGGTTTTCCAGGTTTGTATCCTGCTGTGGTTGTTTCCGCAGGATATTGTTCATGTCAGCCCATTTGCTTAAGCATCACGGTATGTGAAACACTTTATGAGGCTTACTTGGGTAGGTGTAATAACACCAATAGTAGGCACTTATTGGACGCTATCTGCCAGGTGTTTCCAGTGTATTATCTCATTTAATTCTTTTAATGAGCTGGCATGGTGGCTGAGGTTATCTATATCTGACAGAGTAAACAGACACGGATGTCAGATACCATGTACCAGAAGCTATGCTTACGATGCATGGATTCAAATGCACTGGATCAGTATCAGTTCAGTTGCTCAGTTGTGTCTGACTCTTTGTGACCCCATGGACTGCAGCATGCCAGGTTTCCCTGCCTGTCGCCAACTCCCGGAACTTACTCAAACTCAAGTCCATCAAGTCAGTGATGCCATCCAACCATCTCATACACTGTAGTCTGACTTCAAAACCTGGGTTCTTTCTTCTACCCAAAGTAGGCACACGGATTCCCTTTTGGGTGCCTGAAGAAAAGTGTTGAAAGGAATTTTTAGGTTAGAGTCAAACCCAGTGGGCATGAGTGCTCTGGCTGATTAACTGTGTCTGCTGTGACAGCTAGCTAGGAGCATAGTGTTGTTTGCCTTATATTTATACTCCTATTGACATAAGCCCTGTAAGTCTAAGCACTTATGATTTTTTTAATGAGGGAAGACAAATGGAATATAAACTGAGGGAATATAAACCCACTTGATGGATTGGGAAGGCCTCAATGCATGGTGCCTAACATATGGTGTTTGGATGTGTAGTAGGTGATTAGCATATCTTTAATGAATAGATGCATACATGAGTGGATAGTCTGAGGCATATTACAACCCTTTGTTCTTCTAGGTTCTTTAAGCTGTTTACATGTAACAAGTCAGTCTACCATAAAACTACATAACAGAACTACATTCCTTTGTTTCCTATAGGAAAGTCAACCTAGAGCTGAATATTTCAATAGTATATTTTTGATCTTTAAAAAAAATCATTGTTGTGTTTCCTCCATTGGAAGGTGGATTCTTTACCAACTGTACCACTTGGGAAGCCCGTCTTTTGTATAGGGAATTACTTCTGTCTTATGCATGTATTCAATAACTCTTTTTCTTGTTAGATCTAGTTAGACACTGTGTTAATGGAGCAAAACCCAGCCAGGTTTCTGACCTCTGGAGTCCACAGTTGAAGGGGATAGGACTGTTTGCAAATCTAATAGATTAAAAAAGTGTAAGAGATACTACTTGTGATAAGCGTAGGAGGAAAGAAACAAGGAAGATGACGGGATTAAGGATAACAGGGCTAACTCACTGAGGGGGTGACAATTCACTGAGACCCAAGGATGAATGAGAAGGAACTGTCCAAGGGAAGCACAGGGGAAAGTGAAGGCAGAGAAAACAGAGTGTACAAAGGTCCTGAGGCCAGAAACTACTTCATCCGTGAGACCAAAGGAAGCCCAAGGGGGCTAGAGTCTGGTGAGGGAGGGGAAGAGGTCATATTCCTAAATGTGGGGAAATGATATTCAGAAATGAGAACCAAGTGAGATATTAATTATAGGCATGTCTTGTTTTACTAGGTTTTGTTTTATTGTACTTTATAGATACTGCATTAAAACTTTTATTTTTGTGGAGTATAGTTGATTTACAATGTTGCGTTAAAACACATTTAAGGGACAGTTAATTAGTGACAATTAATTGAAAGGATACATGCACCCCAATATTTATTGTAGCACTATTTACAATAGCCAGGACATGGAAGCAACCTAAATGTCCTTTGACAGGTGAATGGATAAAGATGTGGTACATATATACAATAAAATATTGTTCAGCCATAAAAAGATACTGCTTTTTTTTTTTTTAATAAATTGAAGGTTTGTAGCAACACTGCATCAAACAAGTCTATCAGCAACATTGTTTCCAGTAGCATTTGCTCACTTTGTGTCTTTGTCTCACATTTTGGTAATTCTTGTCATATTCCAAATCATTCACCAGCAAAAAGATCATGATTTGCTGAAGACTTGGATGATGGTTAGCGTTTCTCAGCAATAAAATATTTTTAAATTAAATATGTACTTACTTTTTTCAGATATGATACTGTTGCACACTTAATACACTACAGGCTAGTGTAAACATGATTTTTATATGCACTGGAAAACCAAGAAATTTGTGTGACTTGTTTATTGCGATACTCGCTTTATTGCCATCATCTGGTACTGAGCCTGCAGTATCTCTGAGGTGGGTCTGTATAGATTATAATCTGTGTAGATTACAGCTACAATTTTGAGCACTTACTGTGTGCCAGGTGCTTTCCATCTGTTCTCATGTGTCCCAGGACTGCTCTGTCCCTCTAACTGGGCTTCCCAGTGGGTGTTCCTCTGAACACTGGTCCTTTAGTTTCTTGCCCTAATAAATTTGGGGATTGCTACATGCTCTCTCCACCACTTGGAGATTCTCAGTGCATCTTATTGGCACCTTAAAGACTGAGAATAAAAGTAATAAAACCGCTTATAATTGCATTCATTTCAGTGTTTTTCAAACTGATAGATCTGTTAAATATCTTTTTGTATAGCAATGATTGATGTGTATGGAAGAAATGAAATACTGGAGAATTTAGAAGAATACTGCTGGGTTTATGTTTACTTCTTCCGACTTAATCACCTTCCCTGGTGGTAGACTTATTATTTCCCAAGGCAGTCCTTTCTGGTTTCAGGCAGATCTCATTGACAGGGCACTTCCCTATTAGTTTTTCCCTATCACTGATAGGGGACTCAGTGGTAAAGAATCCACCTGCCAATGCAGGAGATGAGGTTCGATCCCTGAGTTGGGAAGATCACCTGGAGAAGAAAATGGCAACCCACTCCAGTATTCTTGCCTGGAAAATTCCACAGACAGAGGAGCCTGAAGGGCTGCAGTCCCCGGGGTCACTAAAGAATTGGACACAACTTAGTGGCTAAGATAACAACAACAACATTGATATGGGGTGTGCCCTTTCCAAAGTTATTAGCCAACCCCTTAGAGCGGCTTAAAAGAGCAAGTGGAGGACAGAGCTATTAACAACCCTCTTTCCTCCTCTCTGTGCATTCTAGTTTCTGTCATCCTTCAAGGCTCGATGTAAACAGTCCTTATCAGGCTGGTTTGGTTATAAGTAACAGAAGTCAGGGACTTCCCTGATGGTCCAGTGGTTAGGACTCTGTACGTCCAGTGCAGGGGGAATGGGTTCAATCCCCGGTCAGGGAACTAAGATCCTGCGTCCTTGCTGCACATAGCTCAGCCAAAAAATAAAAATAAAAGAAATTAAAAATAAGTAACAGAAGTCAGTGCTATGCAACTTAAGCAAAAGGGGAGCTCTTTTGAAGAATATGGGATGGTCCATAGAACTGAAGGGGCATTTGAAGAACAAAGCTTGGCATAGTAAGAATCAGGGCAGCTCTAAACAGGGCTGGTGGTTTGAGCTAATCTGTGGTCTCATCAAAGCTCCCCTGCAGACATCAATCATTATAACCATTTTTTCTTTCTTTGTGCCTACTCCACTTAAATATAAGGTCCTGGGGAGTGTCTGGCTAGCCCACCCTGAGTCACATGGTCAACCTTGGCTAGGGAGGGCTGGTACCTTGATTGACAGTCTCACCAAGATTGCACACAGGGAGGAAGACGAAAACCTCCAACATGAAATTGAGACTCTGGGCAGAAAATGGAGGGATGGATGCTGAGTATTCAGAGAGAGAAACCAAGGTCCAAACAAATCCCATCTTTTGTCTGATCGCACTTCTGAATTTATATATGCCTTGATATCTGTCTGAATCCCTTCAGACCACTCAGTTCTGCCAACATCCAGATGCTGCCTGGCTATCTTTCCTGCGTTGTTTTCCTCCTCTGTGCCTTAGCTCTTGTGGGGTGAATTTGCCCTGTATCTCTAATTAGGCATAATAATGAAACCTATATGATGTCGCCAGCAGTAGTCAGAGTTAAGTGATTATGGGAAAGCATTCCTAGGGGAGGGCAGTCAAGTGTAGAAGGATGGTGTGAGGTGTGGGTGGGCTTCCTAGGTGGCTCAGCGGTAAAGAACCTACCTGCCAAAACAGGAGACGTAGGTTCAATCCCTGGGGACAACCCACTCCAGTATTCTTGCCTGGGAAATCCCATGGACAGAGGAGTCTGGCTGGCTACAGTCCATGGGGTTGCAAAGAGTCGGACATGACATAGCCACTAAATGACAACAGGATGAGGTGTGGGATGGGTGGAGGGGATGTGGTTGGTAAGGAAGGAGATGTGGGTAGAAACATAGGCATACAGAAGAAGACGTTCAGAGAGGGCTGCAGAGGTGGATGCGAGGAGGCAGCCTTGCTGGGGCAGAGGGGCTGCCCACGGAAGTGAAGCGTGATGCAACTGATGAATGGAAGGCCCCCGAGTCCAGGTTAAGGAATTTAGACTGGAGCCTTTGGGAGTGTTGAGCAGCTGGGCTGCCTTACATCACTTTTGTGATTAACAGTGTCTTGTTGGGTTGCTGGGATGATGGATGAGAATGGCCTTTTAAGACAATTCGGGGGAGCTCCCAAGCCATCTCCAACACAGCTGCCACTACCTTACCCGCTTACCCGTGAAGTCCTCGTTCTAACCCTTCACCAAAGCGTTTTGAGGGTTGCTAGGAAACTGGATGCTTGAACAGTTGGGATCTGATGATAATAATTCTCTAAGTTTCCATGATTGGAGGAAGAGCCAGGTCAGTCCAGTGCCATCTTTTCTTACCTTACTATGGAGTAGAGGGAGACAGGAGTACCTTTAAGACATGTGAATTCTATCCTGTGGTCTCAGGTCAGGGATGGGAAGAAGCAAATGGGAGAGGGGGTGTGAGAGGGGGCGAGAGAGAGCAACATAAATAACGTGAGTATTCCTGCTCACCCTTCCACACAATGAGCATATGCTCGGAGTGAGACGGGAGACATGAGTCTGCTTTTGCCGCAGACAGACTCACTTCCCACGAGCTTCTCCTGAGTGTGATTCTAGCATTTAAAGATATGCATTTTTCATATAACTTGGCCACCAAACAGAAGCCACTTACTTCATCTGGTGCTCAACCAGAGAAACAGCCATTGTGGGTAATTTTGGCTGAGCATGATTTTAGCTGCTCCCTCTGGCCTTAGATTTCTGCACAACACAGGATTCCAATGAATAGCTCTGTGAAATTCCTACTTGGTGACATGGATAATCCCACAACGGGGTTCACGTACTTGCCCACTCCCCTGGCATAGTATGGACTGGCTGGAGGGTAGTGGGGCTTGTTTATTTGTACCTTACCCCAATGATGTCACTTCTGAGATCGCTGTTATAACCTGGAGCAGAAAATACCACTAGGTATCAGTGGTTCAGATGGTAAAGAATCCACCTGCAATGCAGGAGACCTGGGTCTGATCCCTGGGTTGGGAAGATACCCTGGAGAAGGGAACGGCTACCCACTTCAGTATTCTTGCCTGGAGAATTTCATGGACAGAGGAGCCTGGCGAGCTATAGTCCATGGGGTCGCAAAGAGTTGGACAAGTTGCTTGGTGTGAGCAACTTTCACTTTTTCATCCTCATACAATTAGCTGGCCCTCCCAAGAACCGCAGCTCAGCCCCCTGGGTTATGCAAGTCCACCACAGCCCTTGCATTGCATGTTTTTTGGAGATTTAGGGATTGACTTTTAGGTTGGTGGTGGAGCTGAGGACATTCCACTAGGACAGCTCACCCAAACCTCTGGGGAGTGTCTCTTGCCCTTTACTTATAGTACTTTTTTTTCTTCCAGTATTATTGAGATATAATTGATATACAGCACTGTATAAGTATGTGTACAGCATAATGATTTGACTTGCATGCAACCTGAAATGCTTATTAGAAGTTTAGTGAACATCCATCATGTCGCATGGACACAAAATTAAAAAAATAGAAAAAAAGTTTCCTTTGATGAGAACTTCTAGGGTTTACTCTCTTAACAACTTTCATGTGTAACTCACAGCAGTGTTAGATTTATCATGTACATTACATCCCAGTACTTATTTATCTTATAACTGGATGTTTGTAACTTTTGATTGCGTGTGTGCTTAATCACTAAGTTGTGTCTGACTCTTTGCCACTCCATAGACTGTAGCCACCCAGGTTCCTCTGTCCATGGGATTTCTCAGGCAAGAATACTGGAGCGGGTTGCTATTTCCTTCTGCAGGGTCCCTTCCCAACCCAGGGATTGTACCCATGTCTCCTGTGTCTCCTGCATTGCAGGCAGATTCTTTACCCGCTGAGCCATTGGGGAAGCCCCTTCCTCTAATTTCCCTCCACCCCTGCCTTTGGTAACCACAAATCTGATCTCTTTTTCTATGACTTTGTTTTTGAAGTGTAATTGACCTACAACACCATGTTAGTTCCTGTTACACAACAGAGTGATGCCGTATTTCTATGCATTTCAAAATGATCACTGTGAGTCTAGTTATGATCTGTCACCATACAAAGATATTACATAGCTGTTAAGCACATTCTCTACCTACACTGTACATTTCATACTGGTGACTCATTTATTTTGCACCTAGAATTCTGTGCCTCTTAATTTCCCTCACCTCTTCCTCCCTCCCCTTTGGCAACCACCCGTTTGTTTTTTGTATCTATAATTCTAGCATTGCATATTTGTTAGACTTTCAACAATTGAGTTTTAGGTGGTTGGTGGAGCTGGAGATTCCCCCAGAAGGACAGCTTAGCCAGCCTCCAGGCAGTGTCCTCTTGCTTTTTGCATTCTGTACTTCTAAAAAAATTCATGCATTCATCTATCTGAATAGTCAACATGAATATGGAGAAAAAAATGAAGCGGTACAAAAGGGTACAAACACAAGGTGTCCCCTACCCTCCAGCCCACAGTTCTCCTCCTCAGAAGCAATCACTGTAATAAGCTTATTGTCCATTCTCCTGAAGATATTTGTTAACATTTGTAAACACTTTCACACCTTGCTTATTTCGCTTACCAGTAGATGTCTTCATCTGCTCAGGCTACCATAACAAAATATCATACAGTATGTTGCTTAAACAGTAGAAAGTTATTTTCTCATCGTTTTGGAGGCTGGCAAGTCCAAGGTCAAAGTGCTGGTCAATTTGGTTCCTAGTTAGAGCTCTCATCCTGGCTTACAGATGCTGCTTTCTCACTGCATCCTCACCTGGTGGACAGAAGGATCGATGTGTGTGTGTGTGTATGTGTGTGTGTGCGCGTATGTGTGTGTGTGCGCACGTGTGTGTGCGTGCCTGCTCAGTCATATCTGACTCTTTGTGACCTCGTGGACTGTAGCCCACCAGGCTCCTCTGTCCATGGAGTTCTTTAGGCAAGAATACTGGAATGGGTTGCCATTTCCTTCTCCAGGGGCTCTTCCCTACCCAGGGATCAAAACCACATCACTTGCATCTCCTGCATTGGCAGATGTATTCTTTACAAACTGTGCCACATGGGAAGCCCCAGATCTCTTCTTAGAAGGGCACTAACCCTATTGGATTAGGGCCCCAGCCTTACAGTCTCATTTAACCTTTATCATCTCTTTTTGTTGTTGATGTTCAGTCACTCAGTTGCATCCCACTCTTTGTGACCCCATGTTCTGCAGCACACCAGGCCTCCCTGTCCTTCATTATCTCCTAGAGTTTGCTCACACTCATGTCCATTGAGTCAATGATGCCATCCAACCATCTCATCATCTTTATCATCTCCAAATCAGTCACTTTGGGGGTTATATCTTTCATGTATGCATTTGTGGGGGACACAAGCATTCATTCCACGATAGTGAATATATGCCTGTTTAACAGCCTTACCCTCACCCAGGTGATCCTGACATAGATGGTCCTGAGTCATATTTTGAGAAACACTGTCTTAAGAACCCTAATTGTTCAGCTAACTTATCCATACTCTGGTGGAGGCGGTAGGCATTCAAAGGTTGATTCCTCCCATAGCAGCCCATTCCAGTATTCTTTCCTGGGAAATCCCATGGACAGAGGAACCTGGTGGCCTACAGTTTATGGGATCACAAAGAGTCGAACACGACTGAGTGACTCAGCACCTCCAAGATATCATATTTTAGTGGTAGCCTTGGTGGGAAGGAAGGTATTTTTGGCTGGATGAACCTCGGGGCAAGGGATTCTTCTGCCCATTTGTGGTTCCATGTTGTTCACCCTCCAGGGTCTGAGGCAGAGTCTAGAGCATGGGTTCAGGGGTCCTTTAGACCCAGGTTCAGATTCATGGGTTCTGCCTCATATTAGTGCTAATGGTGTGATCTTGGACAAAGTATATAACCTCTTTCTCCTCTCATGGGATATGGTGTTACTGTCTGGTTCCTTGGATCACCGTGAAGATGAAATTAAATAATGTGTACAAAACCCTTGGTATAGATCTGAGAATAGTGAAAGCAAACAAACAGACAGGAGGAACAAGTAATACAACCAAATCTTGTCTTCTTTAGTGTCACGGTTGTAATATTTTGCTACAAACCTGCCTGTGTTTATGGTACTGGAATGAGACATATGGTTAGAATATACTTCTTCAAAACGTCACCTCTCCAAGACAAGTTTGGGGGCACATTTGGCAATTTTTTGCTTGTAAGAACAGGGAACCTGGGGTAACATGTTACTTGGGCTGGAGTCATTTGAAATCCTTAGTGCTGTGACAGTCTGATGGTAACATGAGATCCCAGTGGCCTAACTTAATCATGGAGACAGGATATGAAGAAGAGGGAAGCTCTTGAGACCTCTGACCTCTGTGGGTCCCTCAGTGCATCTTCATTAGCGCTGGAGGGCAGGAGGCTCCAATTCTTTTGAACATTCCTCCTCTGAAGTGGAGGGGGGAACCTTCTGAAGTTGAAACAAATGACTTTATTTCTTTTTTTAAAAAAATATTTATTTATTTCTTGGCTGCATCAGGCCTTAGTTGCAGCACATGGGATCTTTGTTGCGACAAGCAGATCTTCCCTTGATGCACGTGGGCTCTCTAGTTGTGGTACTGGGGTTCAGCAGTTGCAGCCCGGGGCCTTAGTTGCTCCAGTGACAAGTGGAATCTTAGTTCCCCTTCCCGGGATCAAACCCACATCCTTTGCATTGGCAGGTGGATTCTTAACCACCAAGGAAGTCCTGAAATGAGCTTATTTCTGAGAAGGGAAAGGCAGAAACAGGCTGAGAATCAGTCGTGGTTAAAATGTCCTGGAACCAGTTCTAGGAATGTTCGCACATGGAGAAGACCTTCAGGAAAGTTCATCCTTGGAGCATGCTGCCTCTCTCTCAGTCCCACAGAAACAAGTTGACCAACTGGGGACGAGCGAGTCCCCCAGCGTCTGCCTCAGAGTCTGTAAAAGGCAGTTTACTATTTGTATCGGTGAAGCTGTCACTCAGATAAAGCACCAGCTTTCATATCTCAGTGTTTCCCTTCTTATGATGCTTTGAGAAGTCAGTGCTAGGGAAAAGCTTTGCTTCTCCCAAGGAGCCTTAGTGTTCTCAGCACACTCAGGAAAATGATGTAACCTGCTTCCCCTTTTCACTTTGACTACTGAGAAGCACACAGCCAAATTCAAACCTGTGTTCACCCTCATGTCCTGCTCCCTGCTTTCCGTTTTGCTCTTATCTTGGCATCTGCCCTGTCATGTGTCATAATCTTGTAGGTTCAAGTGCCAGACACCGAATGCAGACAGGAACTTAGTGGGCCAAGAATTTCAGGCATAGCCAGGACTCAGCCAGTGTTCTCAGGGCATCTGACTCTCTCTTCATCTCTAGATTTTGTGTGCCTCTCTCCACTTAATTTTCAGACGAGCTCTTTCCCTGGGAAGGCAAATTGACTTTAGCAGCCCTAATCGGACACTGTCCTTAGCCTCCAGACCTGCAGAGCAGGAAAGAGCTTATTTCTCTACAACTTTGGGGAAAAACTTGGGAGTGGTCTGTGGTTGGTTTCTGGTAGGTCACGTGCCCATCCCTGGACCAATCATGTTAACCAAGGATGTCTGATTGGTTAGTCTAGGATCAGGGGTTCACTGTTGGACGTAGGTGGAATCAACTCACAGGCTGCACAGGATCGCTATGGAGCAGTGAACGTGTGTTTGTATTTCTATGTGTGTGTACCTGTGTCATATTTCAAGGGGAGCTCCTCAGACAAGGGGCTCTGAACAGACAATAACCATAAAGAAAACAACCCCACACACCTGTTGTCCCTGGTTTTGATGTATGATTGTTTATTTATATTTTGCTTCGCTGCCTGAAACCCTTTGTGAAATGAGGCGGAATAAAAAACCAAGATGTGTAAACTGATCGAATAGACGCATCAATCCATCTCTCTTTACGGAAGAAGGGAGGGGCTGATGAGAGAGAACAGTCAGCAAGCTCAGCCCCAGGTTGAGCTCTGGAATGTGATGGAGAGGGGAAACTTGTTTCTGATTGCCCACGGGTGTGCGGCCAAGACCTCCACACTGTTAGGGGCACGCATGTTAAAAAGTGACCCTGCCTTCATTTGTAGATACTGATGAGAGGCTCGTGTGATGTAAGTAGCATTTTATAGATTGATAACCGAAACCTAGCTTAGGTTCAAATTTGAAATACTTCGTAGTTTTTTTGTTTGCTCATTCGTTTGTTATTCTGTCTTCTCCTTCCTTTAGTACAGGGTTTCTCAACCTTGACACTTTGGACATCTTGGACCAGGTAATTCTTTGTTATGAGGGTTGTCCTGTGCTTTGTAGGATGTTTAGCAACATCCCTGACCTGTACTCACTAGATGCAAGTTACCCCTCCCTCCTGTTAGGACAACCAAAAATGTCTCCAGATGCTACCAAATGGCCCCGGGGACAAAATCATTTTGGTTGAAAAACCACTGCTCTTTTTATTTAAATTAAAAAAATAATTTATTTATTTTATTTGGGGGATAATTACAATATTGTGGTTGTTTTGGCCATACATCAACATGAATCAGTCACAGGAATACATGTGTTCCCCCGTCCTGAAGCCCCCTTCCACTTCTCCCCCTACCCTGTCCCTCTGGGTTGTCCCAGAGCACTGACTTTAGGTGCCCAGCTTCGTGCATTTAATTGGAGGACAATCACTTTACAATGTTGGGTTGGCTCTGCCACACAACAACGTGAATCAGCCATGTGTATACATGTGTCCCTTCCATCTTGAACCTCCTTTTCACCCCCCGTCTTATCCCACCCCTCTAGGTTGTCACGGAGCATGGGGTTGAGCTCCCTGTGTTATACAGCAACTTCCCATTAATGATCTGTTTTATGCATGGCAGTGTATATGTCTCAATGCTGCTCTCTCAATTCGTCCCACCCTCTCCTTCCTCTGCTGTGTCTGCAAGTCTGTTCTCTACGTCTGCATCTCTATTTCTACCCTGCAAATAGGTTCATCTGTACCATTTTTCTAGATTCCATATATTTGTGTTAATATATGATATTTCTTTTGCTCTTTCTGACTTACTTCACTCTGAATAATGAGCTATAGGTTCATCCACCTCACTAGAACTGACTCAAAGTCACTCCTTTTATGGTTAAGTAATATTCCATTGTGTATATGTACCACAACTTCTTTATCCATTCATCTGTCGATGGACATCTAGTTTGCTTCCATGTCCTGGCTATTGTAAATATTGCTGCAATGAATATTGGGGTACATGTGTCTGTTTGAATTATGGTTTTCTCAGGAAAACCACTACTCTTATTTGAATGTGGCTTCTGAGAGAAGAGGGACCCTGAGTAACTTAGTTGTCTGGAACTTAGTAGATGCTCAACAAATCCTTTCTCTTTTCCCAACAAATCTTTGACTAAATGAACTGACCCACTTTGAACTGATTTCTAGGTACTTTTGGCCTCCAAACAGCCACATTTCTTCTTGTTAGGAGAACTAAACTAATTCGTGTAAAGTCTTACCTCCTTTCAGGGAGATGACGAGCACTCAAGAAATGTTTGCTCTTGACATTACTGTTATCGTGATTATGTCCTTCCTGGAAGAGTGCTAAGCCCAAAGCCATGTGGTTATTTTGTCCTAAAAATCATGGCTGTTTCTTGAATTGCAGGAAGGAAATGGATGGAAATAGCTGGAGAGGGAGAGAACAGAACAGGCACAGGGGGTGCAATTATGGGACTTTTAGGGGCAGTTCTCTGTGAGATGACCTTGCCATGTGCCTCTCTTAGAGCCAGATCTCTAGCCAGAGAGCAAACATTTTCTTATGCAGGAATAGGAAGTCCTCCCACTCCACACTTCAGTATGGGTGTTTGGAAAAATGTAGGAACTTTTTCAGTGTCAAGAGGCCTGGGGACTGCCTTGGCTTGAATTTCCCCAGAAATTGACCTTGAGACAAGACTTTTTGGGGGGAGGTGATCCCAGAAAACACTGTTTGGTAGGTGTAAGCAAGATAAGGGAGCTAATAAAAGGTGTATTTTCTGACCAGTTACCATCAAGGCGACTAGGAAACCAAGTGTTTTCCCGGCCAGAAGGAAAGTTATTGGACAGAGAGTCAGAGGTGTTTTTAGATGGCAGCACTGGGTGGAGAGGTGAGTTGTTATTGTTACCGTTGTTGTTCAGTTGCTCAGTCATGTCCGACTCTTTGTGACCCCATGGACTGCAGCACGCCAGGCTTCTCTGTCCTTCACTATCTCTCAGAATTTGCTCAAACTCATGTCCATTGAGTTGGTGGTGCCATCCAACCATCTCGTCCTCTGTTGCCCCTTTTCCTCCTGCCTGAACAGATATTGGCAGGGCACTGATAGGGGAGGGACATTTGGTGGACGGGGCAGTGGTATACATAGCAAAATGCTAGAAAAAGGATCCAATCAAGAATGAGAAATGGGGACTTTGTTGGTGGCCCAGTGGCTAAGACTCTGAGCTGCCAATGCAGGGGGCCAGGGTTCAATCCCTGGCCAGTGAACTGGATCCCACATGCTGCAAATTAAGACCCAGTACAGTCAAATAAATAAATCAAAATAAATATTTTTTTAAAAAAGAAATATTTCTTGTTTGGGATACCAATCTACTAATAAAAAGAACTGATAATAAAGTAAAATATTTTGGTAGCATCTGCTGGTTGCTGAACACTTTGACCTTCATGTGAGTTACCACAGCAACCCTTCAAGGTAGCCATCCTTACTCTCATCTGTAAAATGGGTGACCTGGGCAGTTTCTGAGCCTAGGGGTCCTTATAGCAGTGCTGGGAGAATGCAGACGTCACTAACAAGAAGGGCTTAGCAGAGTGCCTGCCACACAATACACTGCCCATTGTGTGGCACCTGCTGTTGCCAATATTACAGCTACTGTTAACTGTTATTGTCATTACATCACAAACCGAGTCAGTGACAGAGCCAGAATGTCAGCCCAGGCCTGTGAACATAAAAAGCCTGCATTCTTCCTCCTCTTCTATGTGCTGAAGACGCAGCCTCCATTTCACTCCCCACCCTCGAAGAATCTCATAGTCATACTGGGAAAGATAAACCTAGGAAGCATAAGACAGCCAAGAGAGAAAGACAAGACCAGTAGGGAGCCAGGATGGGTTTTAATGTCTTATCTCAAGTTGAGTTTCCTAGCAGCAAAGCCTGAGATAGGGGTTTGGGAGGATTTAATTTACCAAGGGAGGCTATTAGGAGAAAGGGGATGAGGAAGTAAGATGGGGAAAGAGACAAAGCTAAGCAAGCTTTGGACTTGATTGGAGACTGACTTTTCTGCCTGATCCCAGAGGGAACTCTGGAGCATCAGTTGTACCACAGAGTGGTTTCTACCTTAGGACAAGTGGCTGGCCTTCTGTACTTTCCCCTACGTCACCCATTCACTGGCCCTGGCCACCCCATTGGATGGGCGTAAGGGTGAAGTAATCTTTTAGTAGAAAAGACTCTGCTGGCGAAAGTGGAGAAGAAGGCAGCTGGGAGCCATCAGCAGCTGGTAAAAGGGGTCTGAAGAGGGCACTGAGAATGGCCATTGCAGGTCTCTGGGGCCGGAGTCTGCAAACTACAATCCACAAGCCAAATCCTGCTTGCTGCTAATGTTATAAATAAAGTTTTATTAGGACACTGACATGCTCATTTGTTCATGTATTGTCTATGGCTGTTTGTGCTCCAAGGGCAGAGTTGAGTAGCTGTGATGGAGACCTTAGGACTTTGAAAGCTCAAGTATTGGCTATTCCCAGCAATCAATCCAGAGATTCAGACAAAAGAGGAGTTGACAGTAATCCAGAGAGGCCCAGAATGGAGGTCACTTTTCTCTGGACTGGAGAAGGACATGGCAACCCACTCCAGCATTCTTGCCTGGAGAATCCCATGGACAGAAGAGCCCAGCAGGCTACAGTCCATGGGGCCGCAAAGAGTCAGACACGACTGAGCGCCTAACACTCACTTTTTCTTTTCTCTGGACTTGGGTTCATGATGAGGAATCCAGAAGAACTTCAAGGATGAGCAAGTTCATGTGGGTACGGGGAAGTAGACACACTCAGAAGAAAGATGGAAGGCTGTATATCAAGGAAGTGGATGTGATACAAAAATTCTTCTCCCAGGACCACGTGGATATCTGGGACAGTAGCTTGTTCAAGGGAAGAAATCCACTTCAGGCTCATTTCCAGGGAAGAATTTCATTTAGAAACCCTTAATCAGAGGAGTGCACGGTCTGGGGTGTGCTCGCCGCAATGCGGTCAGACGTAATTATTTGGAACAGCTGTAAACAAGTCTGGTCACTTAAGATAAAGATGGATAGCACATGCTTTGCCTTCATAGGGACAGCAAAAGGAGAAAAAGGTATCTCAGCCCTTGGTATTGGTGAGCGCTTAGCAGAAATTCATTCAGCACCCATAGGTATCACGTGCTCGCTAACAGGGACAGCAGGACAGCAGCTCTTGAAACTCAGGGACTATTTTTGTCAAAGGAGGATTCAGTTTTAAATATTTGATCCCTTTAGGATAACTCATCTATCACTGTGCCAATTTAAGTCTCATTAATCACGTACAGGAGAAGGGGGAAAGAACTCCCAGCCCCTGGAACTTTTAGTGTACAGTAGGAAATGGAAGCTGGGAAGTGGAACTTGAGTGGCATAGTCACACAGGGATGTGAGTGAGAGTGATCCCTGCGTTGGGGACTGTTCCTTGGCTCAAAAATCACCAGTTATGGGTCCTACTGCAGAGCCTCGGGCAGCCTGAATTGAGATTTTTAAGATCATGGTGGGGATCTAGGGATTCCATCTGGGAACATGGAGTAGGGTAAAGACCATGACTCTTGGAGCTGGGCAACCTCTGATTATGGATCTATCCTCTATCAAGAGCCTACCATGTGCCAGGCAGCATACTGAGCACTTCCGATGCAAACCCTCATGCAACCCTCATAAGCGGGCGGCAGAGGATGAGCTGGTTAGATAGCATCACTGACTCAATGGACAGGAATTTGAGCGAACTCCAGGAGACAGTGGAGCACAGAGGAGCCTGACGTGCTGCAATCCATGGGGTCGCAAAGAGTCAGACACGACTTAGGGACTGAGCAACATGTAACCCTCATCACGACCTTATGAGATCTGTCATTGTCCACCTTTTACAGATATTAAAGTTGAGGTTTAGAGATGTTAACTCTTTTGCCCAAGGCCATAGAACCTCAGAGGGGTGGAGCTGGGATGTGAACCCTAGGTTGACTCACTCCAAACTAAACCATTATACTAAGCTCTAACCATTATACTAAGCTCTAAACATTATACTATAGCGCACTCAAGGCAAACCAAACCTTAGCAGAAATGGAGCCCTTTCTCTCCTTGAAAAAACTGAAATTACAGACTGGTAGGAACTGTTACTGAACCAAACTTGTGTGTATTTGCCTAATGTGGAGCAGAGCCAAATAAAAGGAGTAAAGTGTTGTTTTTTAAGTTCATTAGTTTTGGCTGTGCTGGGTCTTCATTGCTGCGTGCAGGCTTTCTCTAGCTGTGGCGAGCAGGGGCTACGCTCTGGTTTCAGCATGAGGGCTTCTCATTGTGGTGGCTTCTCTGTTGCAGAGCACAGGCTCTAAGCACACAGGTTTCAGTAGTTGTGGCACACGGGCTTAGTGGCTCCATGGCATGTGAGATCTTCCCGAACCAGGGATGGAACGTGTGTCTCCTGCATTGGCAGGCAGATTCTTAGCCACAGAACCACCAGGGAAGTCCTGAGGAAAGTGTTTATTGTCAGATGCCAAGCAAGGAGCATGGGAGGTTAGTGCTCAAAAGACTCAGACTCTCTTTGATTGCTTTTAGGAAAGTGTTTTTTAAAGGGATGAAGGTCACAGGATATGTGATCAACTCATGGACTTTCTTTTCTGATTGGTTGGTGCTGAAGTAACAGAGTGATATTTTTTGGTGTCTTGATCATCAACCCTCTGGTTCCATCCAGCCTTGAGTCTCTGTGTTTCTGTCTGGTGGGGTCCTGGTTTTTGAAAAACAGCTCAAGGACATGAGTTGGTCTATGATTTTCATCCTTTGCAGGGGAGTTTGAGGTCCTATGGCTCTTTTTATGGCTGATCTATTTAGTTATTACTACCTTTTTTGCTTGACTGTTTTCTTTTTGTTTCTTTTTTTCTGCTTCTCTAATGATTAACTGCTTGCGTCTGCTCTTTGGAACTTGGGGACTGCCTAGGAGCCCAAGGCTTCTTTTATAAACAAGAACTGGGGGACACAGGAGGTCTATTACTGGGGAGTCCCTGCAGGGTCTTATTAAATTGTAGAATAAACAGCCATTAATAAACATAAACAGCCATTCATTTTGATTGCCCCAAGTAAATTAAAAAAAAATAGTTTGTTTTTGGCTTCTTTGGGTCTCAGCGACAGCACACGGAATCTTTGTTGTTATTGTAGCTGGTGGGCTTCCCTCTGGTTGTGGTGTGACTGCCCCAGGTGTGTGTGGGCTCAGGAGTTGTGGTGCATAGGCTTTGTTGCTCTGCAGCATGTGTGGTCCGAGCTCCTGGGCCAGGGGTCAAACCCACATCCCCTGCATTGGAAGGCGGATTCTCAACCACTGGACCACCAGAGAAGTCTCCAGAGTAAGTTCTTGATAGCACTGTGCTATATATCCTTTCAGGCTTTTAAAGAACGTTTGTATTTTAGAAGCGTATGAGGACTTCTCTGGTGGTCCAGTGGTTGAGACGCCATGATTCCACTGCAGGGGGCACGCATTAGATTCCTGTTCGGGGGAGAGCCCCTATGCCACATGGCTTGGCCAGAAAAATAAAAAAATAAAGACACATGTATTCACATAGCACATTTTTGTCTTATTTTTCCAAATCAACATTATACCGTGTTTAAATACTATCACACACCTTCACAAGTATGATTTTAAATGACCCCATAATATGTTGTTGAATGGCTGAGTATACTTACCTATGTAAGTTTCCATATCTTTGAAGTGGGGCTGGAATTTGCTACCTCATATCTTTGTGATGAGATAAGTTATTAAGCCTCTGACATGTGATGGATACTCAGCAAATATTTGTATTCTTTTCTCCTCATGTTTGGACAACTTTACTAGAATCAGAGCCTGAGATGGGGATTCTTGCACAGGTCACTTTTTAGAGGTGAGGGGAATCTCAGGAAATATCTGAAAGGGAGAGATGGTGGCAGCAGGCAGGCAGCACAGGAAGGAAACAGCATATCTACCCTGGAGCCCGGCTATAGCCTGATCCCACGGCGAGCTCTGAAGCATCACAGAGCTGGCATCACCTTGAGGCTGTGGGGTTGACCTCTGACATATTCACATTAGTGATCATGGCTGTGGCTTTGTGTAGGAAAAACCTACTCTTCTACCTGTGTGAGCCTCCTTTACAATCACACTGACACCACTTCTCACACTAGATGCGTAGGGTTATTTTTCCCACACCAAACGATTCTCTGTGACACCAGCTGGTTGTCCTACAGTTCAATTATGGCATTAATGGGAGGAAGCTCAGATCACAGATCAGACATATTTCTGATGTCAATTGCAAGTCCCAGGATGTCACCTGTACTTCTGCCTGACTGGTTATAAACCAGGCTTCCCATGACCTACTCCTTGAGTTCAACAACTTGCTAGAATGACTTAAAGAACTCCAGGAAACACTTCCTTCCTTTTACCAGTTTATTATAAAAGATTATGATGAGACGTGAGCTTCCCTGGTGGTTCAGCAGTAAAGAACCTGTCTGCCAATGCAGGAAACCTGGGTTTGATCCCTGGATTGGGAAGATCCTCTGGAGAAGGAAATGGCAGTCCACCCCAACATTCTTGCCTGGGAAATCCCATGGACAGAGGAACCTAGTGGGCTTCAGTCCATAGGGTCGCAAACAGTAAGACACGCCTGAGTGACGAAACAGCAACAACTTGATGAGATGCAGAGGAGCATCCAGATGGCTAAGAGACGTGGGGCAAGGTGTGGGGAGGTGGCATACACAGCTTCAAGCTCCTTCATGTCTTCAGCAACCTGGAAGTTTTCTGATCCACATACCATTGGACTCTTTATGGAGGCTTCATCGCATAAGTGTGATGGATCCTTAAATCAATTTTTACCCCCACTTTTCCCTTCCTGGAGGATAAGGAATGGGGCTGAAACTCCCAAGCTTCTTATCATAGTTTGGTCTTTCTGGTGACCAGCCCCCATCCAGGACCCCATCAAGCATTGCCTCATTAGAACAAAAGACATTCCTCTCACCCATCAGGGAAATTTCAAAGAATTTGGGACCTCGTTAGGGCCTGTGGTCAAAGACCAAATATGGGAACAGAAGATCCTCTTGTACCCCTATGTTTGTAGAAGCACTATTTGCAATAGCCAAGACACGGAGACAACTGAAATGTGTATTGACAGATGAATGGATAAAGAAAACGTGGTGTATATACATAACGGGACACTACTCAGTCATAGAAAAGAATGAAATCGTGCCATTTGCAGCAACATGGATGGATCTAGAGATTATCATACTAAATGAAGCAAGTCAGACAGAGAAAGACAAATAACCATATGAAATCACTTAGATGTAGAATCTCAAATAAGATGCAGAGGAACTTATTTACAAAGACATAGAGAATAGAGTTGTGGTTGCCAAGGGGAAGGGAGGGTGGAGGGGAGCTGGCTTGGAGTTTGGGATTAGCAGATGCAAACTAGTATATATAGAATGGAGAAACAAGGTGCTGGGCTTCCCTTGTGACTCAGCTGGTAAAGAATCCACCTGCAATGAGGGAGACCTGGGTTTGATCCCTGGATTGGGAAGATCCCCTGGAGAAGGGATAAGGCTACCCACTCTAGTATTCTGGCCTGGAGAATTCCATGGACTGTATAGTCCATGGGGTCACAAAGAGTCAGACACGACTGAGTGACTTTTACACTTCAAACAAGGTCCTACTGTATAGCCCAGGGACCTATATTCAATATACTGTAATAAACCATGTGTATGTTAGTTGTTCAGTTGTGTCTGACTCTGTGCGATCCCATGGACTGTAGCCCACCAGGCCTATCTGTCCATGGGATTCTCCAGGCAAGAATACTTGAGTGGATTGCCATGCCCTCCTCCAGGGGATCTTTCCCACCCAGGGATTGAACCCGGGTCTGCTACATTGCAGGTGGAGTCTTTATCATCTGAGTCTCAAGGGAAGCCTCCAATAATAAGTCATATTGGAAAAGACTATGAAAAAAGATGCTATTAGTGCTCATATCACTTAGGAAATTATTAAGGTTTCAGGGGCTCTGTGCCAGGAACCAGGGGCAGGGACCAATATGTGTATTTTATATTATTTCCCATGTGTAAAACCTCTGGATAAAAACCTCTTCTAGTCAACCAAAGGAGACTCTCTTGAGTATTCCTTTCCAATATGGTAGCTCATAGCCATATGTAGCTATGAAGCACTTCAAATGTGGCTAGGCTTAACTGTGATGTGTTGTAGGTATGAAATACTCATCATATTTTGAAGATTTAGTGTGAAGAAAGAGATGTCTACATTTCTTTAATAATTATAAAGTAGATTACATGTTGAAATAACATTTTGAATATATCAGGTTAAATAAAATATATTTTTAAAATTAATTTCAATTTTTTCTTATATGGCTATTTGAAAATTTGAAATTACATATATGGCTCACAAAATTTCTTTAAAATATTTTGAAGTGCATTTGGGTTATATTCATTTGTTTAAATTTATTGTATTGAAGTATACAGCACAGTGATTCAGGTACATGTTATCGTTCAGTTGCTAAGTTGTTTCTGACTCTGCGACCCCATGGACTGCAGCATGCTCGGCTTCCCTGTCTTTCGTTATCTCCTGCAGTTTGCTCAAACTAATGTCCATTCAGCCGATGATGCCATCTAACCATCTCATCCTCTGTCGCCCCCTTCTCCTGCCCTCAGTCTTTCCAAACATCAGGGTCTTTTCCAATAAGTCAGTTCTTCCTATCAGGTGGCCAAATTATTGGTGCTTCAGCTTCAGCATCAGTCCTTTCAATGAATATTCAGGATTGATTTCCTTTAGGATTGACTGGTTTTATCTCCTTGCTGTCCTAACTATATATATTTATTTATTCTTTTCATATTCTTTTCCATTATGGTTTGTCACAAGATACTGAATATTGTTCCCTGTGCTGTACAATAGGGCCTTGTGGTTTACTGATTCTATATATAATAGTTTGCATCTGCTTCATATTTCTACTGGACAATATTGCTCTGGAGTAGGGGTTGGCAGACTCCATAAAAGGTCAGAGAGAAATATTTTAGACTTTGTTAAGCCATACAATCTCCACTGGAATTTCAATTCTTCAGTTGTGGGGGAGGCAACCATAGACCAAACATAAATCATTAATGGGCATGGTCATGTTCCAGTAAAGGATTATTGATATAAACAAGTGGTGGCTTGACTTGGCCTGTGGGCTGTAGTTTTCTGATCCCTGCTCTGGGGTAAAATAACAGCTGAGAACTGTTAGCAGTCAGTGCTCACACCAGATAAGGATGGTGGTGGAGGGGGGGTCTATATGCCTCTATTTTTCTCCTGATTAGGAAATAATTTTTTTTTTTCCAAATGATTTTCCCCAGGTTTTATTATGGACCGCTAGCTATTTTGTTTATAAAGGAGGAAGCTTTGAGGGGGAAACTTTATTTTAGGGAGCTTGGACTGTGAGACTAAAGACGGAGAAATATGCAGAAGGAAGGAAAACAAGGAGCAAACCTTTATTTCCTTCTCAGAATTGTAGGAGAGGGTACATATGCACATCAATATAACATTTGAAGATGCTGCTTAGTATTCTGCAGTTCTGTGCAACTGGTCTACCCTGGAAGGTGGTGGCAGTGTCATCTTGAGGATTTTAGTGATTTTAAAAAATGATACATTTCCCCACCCCCCAACTTTTGCCAACACAAACATAAACATGAAATCTTCCAATTGAGGCCAATTAACATGGAATGCCTTAGGCCAGGAAATAATTAATACAGAATCCTGGGGAAATGATATCTTTGCAACTCCTGCTTTCTCAAGGTGGAATCACTCAATTAAAATGATTCTCTGGCCTCCAGAGAACTTTCTGTGACCTGTTTGGGCGGGACTCAAATGTCTCCATTATCTCTGTGCATTTCCTCTGGCAGCCCCATGGCCCTGCCCCTCTTTGTAAATGTTGAGACTCTTCTAAAGGCCCCTTCAGCTGGTTTGCAGTCGATTCTTCCCCCGATGGTTTTTACCCATTGATGTATTGGAGTGGTTTCCCCAATCTTCAGTCTCCTCCTATCAGAATCTTATTCCTTCAAGGAAGAATTGACATCTTCCTCCTTTCTGTCCTCTTTCTTTGACAAATGTTTGTGTGCATGCTCAGTCCCTATGTTTGTCTGACTCTTTTGTGACCCCATGGACTGTAGCCCACCAGGCTCCCCATCCATGGGATTTTCCAGGCAAAAATACTGGAGTGGGTTGCCACTCCCTTCTCTAAGGGGTCTCCCTAACCCATGGCTTGAACCCGTGTCTCCTGTGTCTCTTGCTTGGTAGGCGGATTCTTTACCACTGAGCTACTTGCAAAGCCCCTTGACAAATGTTTACTGAGCACTTATTGTGCACTGAGCCTGTTTTAGGAACCATGTATTGTCAGGCTTGGTATGCTAGTGGAAGGACTAATACTCTTTTTAAAGAATTATTTATTTTTCGGCTGCACTGGTCTTTGTTGCTGCATGCCGGCTTTCTCTAGTTACGGTGAGTGGGGGTTACTCTAGCTGTGGTGCACAGCTATGTGCACAGCAATGTGGTGCACATTGCAGAAGCTTCTCTTGCAGAGCACAAACTCTAGGCAAGAGGGCTTCAGTAACTGAGGCACCTGGGTTTAGGTGCCCCAAGGCATATGAGATCTTTCCAGATCAGGGATTGAACCTGTGACCCCTGCATTGGCAGGTGGATTCTTAACCACTGGACCACCAGGGATGTCCTAATAATAAATTTTAAATAAATAAGAAAATCATGCAAGTTTGCCAAATGATAAGGTTTGTGAAAAGAATTAAAAGGGGCAAAAGAATAGAGAGTGATGGTGTGTGTGGGATATCACAGATAAGGTGGGTAGGAGTGGTCTTTTTGAGAAGGTGGCATGTGGAAGAAGGCCTACAAATAAAAACAGCCAGTGCTTATGTGATGCCTACTCTGCGCTAGGCGGTGTTTGGAGTCCTTCTCAGACATTGATTAATCATGATGATGCAGGAAGGTAGAACTAAGATGAGCCCCACGTGATAGGTGAGAACCTAACATAGAAAGGTGAAGTCATTAGCCCAATGATGCCAAGTTAATCGGTGCTGAGGCCAGGTTGGAACCCAGGCCTCTGGCTCTAAGTGCTCTTAGCCATCAGGAGGCATAAGGACACTGATTTATTGAATATTTGACTCATTAATTTATTCTCATCTCTCACCCATAGAGGACCTAGCAGAGGCCAAGGAGACATAAGCAAGACCTATTCCTCTCTTACACAGATGGGGAAAAAGTGGAAACAGTGGCAGATTTTATATTCTTGGGCTCCACAATCACTGCAGATGGTGACTGCCGCTACAAAATTAAAAGACACTTGCTCCTTGGAAGAAAAGCTATGACAATACTAATACTAAACAGAGTATTAAAATGCAGAGATATCACTTTCCTGGACAAAGGTCTGTATAGTCAAAGCTACGGTTTTTGCAGTAGTCATGAATGGATGTGAGAGTTGGACCATAAAGAAAGCTGAACGCTGAAGAATTGATGCTTTTGAATTGTGGTTTTGGAGAAGACTCTTAAGAGTCCCTTGAACAGCAAGGAGATCAAACCAATCAATCCTAAAAGAAATCAACACTGAATATTCATTGGAAGGACTGTTGCTAAAGCTGAAGCTCCAATCCTTTGGCCACCTGATGTGAACAGCTGACTCACTGGAAGACCCTGGTACTGGGAAAGATTGAAGGCAGGAAGAGAAGGGGGCGACAGAGGATGAGATGGATGGATGGCATCACCGAATGAATGGACATGAGTTTGAGCAAACTCTGGGAGATAGTGAAGGACAGGGAAGCCTGACGTGGGGCTGTTCTGTTAAGTTGGACAGGACTTAAAGACTGAACAACAACATTCCTCTCTTACTGCCTCAGGGTAGAGACAACCTCAGGGTTCAGACTTTCTGAGAATTGTTATTGAAACGAGGAGCACGTGATCTGGTCTCAGCCTCGGATAGTGGAGGGATAATCATGGAAGACCGTCCAGAAGGGATAAGATGGATTGAAACTTGAAGGATGAGTTTTCAGGAAGGCAGCGTTGAAATGCACAGAGTGTGAAAATAGGCATGGGGAATGGCATGGCAGGTGGAGGGAACAGACAGTGCAAAGGCACAGAGTCAGAGCATCTCAATCCTTAAAAACAGCATAGTGTTCACATGGGGGAAATAACAGCTCATGAGACAGGAAATGTGGGCAGAGTTCAGATTGCTTAAGGAACCTCAGTTTTATCCAGAGGGCAATGGGTAGCCATCGAATGAGGGTTGATGTGGATAGATTTGTGTTTTTAGAAGAGAGCATAGTAGCAGTGTGTGCATGCATGGTGGTTTGATGGGGGTTATGTTACCCATTTCATTTTTATTGACATCTTCCCATCAGCCCAGTGGAACGTTTTTCTTAATTCTTATTTATGGTAATAAAGAATAATAGTAGATATTTCTTACAGGGCACATCCTAGGGCTGCCTAGATTCTGTGCGGAGTACTTCACATTTTTAAATGTTATTTAATTCTAAAAAAATCACTCTGCATGATAGGCATCCCTATGCTATTGTTTCTGTTTTGGAGATGAAGAAATCAAGGGACAGAGAGGTTAAATGACAGATCTCAAATGACACAGCCATTCATTGGTGAAGCAGGGATGGCAGTCCAGAGATTATAATTCTGGAGGCTACAGTAGAATTCCAGAGGCCACAGTATAAAGCATGATGCTTTCATCAACTCATTTTGTCAAGTGCACTTGTCTTATGGTCATACCCAGAGGGCAGGGAATAAATGAAGACATGTTGGGCACCTGCTGTGTACTGGGTGCAGGTGAACAGGTCTGTGCGTATTTCTGATGCTGTCTCCTTACAATAGTAGTGTATCTCCTTTTAGGAGATGAGAAAACTGAAGCCAGAAGGTGTGGACTGCTGGTTCCCACCCCCCTGCCCCTGCTTGATGTTTCCATTTGTTTCTCCCTGTGGGCTTGGTAAGTTGCCTCCTCAGTCTTCGATTTCAACTGCATCTCTTCCTGTGGGGGTGCCCACGCTCTCCCCAACCAGCACTCCAGCCAATGGCCACATTAGGATTGACCACTTAGTGGTCATTGCTCCCTGTTTTCCTTGTTAGGTGACTCCTTCCATAAGCAGCCTTCTCTCCCGTGCTCATCACACCTGTGAGAATAGCCTGCCCCTCCAGTCTTTGAGCTGATGTGTGTCTCTGTCTGTTCTCACTGGGGTGTTGAGAAGGGGAGGAGGGATTGCATTTACAGAGACTAATTCTTGGATGCCAAAGCCCATGAGTTCACTTTTCCTCGTAATGGCATGACTGATTTGTTATAGACACACAGAAAAAGTATATTTGTGTATTGTTTCTTATTCCTATAGTTTTATTCATCGCCAAACATTTAGAATGTTTCAATAAGCAAAAAGAAGCAATCAAAAAGCATTAGTTGCTCAGTCATGTCTGACTCTTTGCGACTCCATGGCCTGTAGCCCTCTAGGTTCCTCTGTCCATGGGATTCTCCAGGCAAGAGTACTGGAGTGGGTTGTCATGCCCTCCTCCAGGGGATCTTCCTGACCCATGAATCGAACCTGGGTCTCCTGCATTTGCAGGCAGATTCTTTGCCATCTGAGCCACCAGGGAAGCCGAAAAGCAATCAAAAGAAACTTTTAACTGGTGGTCCAGTGGTTAAGGCTCCATGCTGCCAATGCAGAGGGCGCAGGTTTGATTCTTGAACAGGGAACTAAGATTCTACATGCCGTGTGGTGCAGCCAAAAGATTAAAAATAAAAAGGGGAGAGTTGAAAAAAGTAGAAAAGCATTCATCAAAGCAAGAAACTTTTAATCTTACCTCCTAGTGATAAACACTGCTAACATATTGGGGTGTATTTATCTTGTCTGTTTTTTTTCTCTCTCTCTCTCCTTATTGCAAACTAAAATAATGCTACACAAGCTGTTTTGTAACTGGCCGTTTCCCTTTCACAACTCGGCAGAGGCACCTTGACATTCCCCTCTTGTGATGGGTTTCAAACTTGTTTAAGCAGCTCCTGGACCGTTTCTGCAAGCGCCGTCTTTGGAAATGAAATTTATTAGACAGATTGTCTTAATCTGCTTGGGCTGCTATAATGAAAACCCTAGACTGAGTGGCTTAAATAACAAGAGACTTATTTCTTATGGTTCTGGAGCCTGGGAAGTCCAAAATCAAGATGTCAGTCAATTTGGTTCCTGAGAGAGCTTGCTTCCTGGTTTGCAGATAGTCACCTGCTTGCTGTGTTCTCACAGGGGCACTAACCCATCATGAGGTCTCCAGCCCCATCACTTCATCTCATCCTAATCACCCCCAAAGCCTCATCCCCTATTATTATCATGTTGAGGATTAGGACTTCAAAATATACATTTAGGTGGGGCCATAAACATTCAATCCATAATATGAATAAAAATGGAGCATCTTTGATTGAAGTGTAGAGGAACTGAAATTCTGCCTATTTGCTTTGTTGTTTTGCTCAATTTGGCTCCTGAATCAACTCCATCAATTTTCTAGTTTTCCAATGAGCATTGCTTGCAAAAAAGATTCCTCAGTTGACATTATTTTAAATGGTTGTATTATAGTCCATCATATGAATGGACCCAGTTCCTTGTTGTTGGACATTTAGCTTGCTTCTCATTTTCCATCATGAACAAAGTTATAATGGGTGGCTTTGTGCTGCCAACCTTGTGTGTATTCATAATAGTTTTCCACAGATAATTTTAGAAGCAGAAACGTCTTTTGATTGCTGGCCCGTGGAAATTTCTCTCTGAAGCCCTAATCTTTGTCAGGCTGGGGCTGTGGGCCTTGGTTCAGAATGTGTATGTGCTGGACACAATAAGTCTTCATAAGACGGCTGGTATTGGCCTTCGGAGCCATGCTTCATTGTCAGGACAGCAACAGACCTTCCCCTGGATCTGGGTAGGCAAGACCGTTGCTGAATAGTCTATCTTATATTTGCAACAGGCTTTGACAGTTTTCAAAGCCTTTTTTATTTGTTGTCCCACTGTTACTGGAGGTAAATGGAGAAGAGACATATATATCTTCAAAAAGTTTAAAGCATATTGAGGTTCAAAGAGGTTAAGTGACTTTCCTAAGATTCTGCTTCTAGTAAATGATGACACTCCGTTTTAGTCAGCTATTACTGCAATAAAGCTGTGTAACAAATAACTCTCTCCCTCCCCTCAAAAAACATCTCAGGACCTTACATCCACAGTTATTTTCTCACATGATAGTTGGGTCTGAGGGTTGGCTGTGATTCAGCTGATCTCAGCTGAGCTGGTGCAGCTGGGCCTAGGGGACAAAGAATACAGTGACAGGAGACAATGTTATAGAGAAAGACTTGATCATGACTGTAAAGGCCATGGCAGGGGAGGGGGTTCTTAATCTAATATTTATTGCAATGGGAGGCTACTGAAGGGTTTTCTGTTGGAAAGTAATGTGATCTGATTTATGTTCTAAAAGATTATTTAGACTTGTTTGTTCAGTGTTAGATTTTTCAGTGCTGGGTTCATAGCAGATGCTACGTAAATATTTTATTGGATTAATAAAGAACCTGGTTCCCAGAGAAAGCAGTGCAGTGCAAGCCCTGAGGAACTGGGCCCAGTCCCACTCTGTGCAGGGGGCTGCTAAGCTTGTTGGCTTTTCTGGGCAAGATTTGTTAAGTCAGTTTGTTTATTTATTCACTGACTTCACTAATTCAGAGGACATTTACTGGGTGCATCCCCTGGGGTGTCCACACCGGTAGAGGGAAGGCTGTGATTCTGTAAACACTCTAGAAACCTCAACTGAAATGGTGTCCTCACCCGTCTTTTCTTTGGAGGAGGAAAATCTCAGGGCGGCTGGTGGAGAAAAGGGCTCAGTGGGACTTCCTTGGTGGTCCAGTGGCTAAGACTCCACACTCCTGATGCAGGGGGCCTGGATTCAATCCCTGGTCAGGGAACTAGATCCCACATGCTGCAACTAAAGATCCTGCATGCAATAAACGAAAAAAGATCCCGCACGCAGCAACTAAGACTTGGCTCAACCAAATAAATAAATTTTTTTTTTTTTTAAATAAAAGGGGCTCATACTCTTCATAAAAGGTCTTCTCTTTTGGGGTGAAATAACCAGGGCAGAGGGAGATAATCACTGTTAGGGCTGGAACATCCTTTATTCATCAGTTCATTCAGCTCCTTGTGTGGAAGAGGAAACCAAAACCCTTGGAAGGGGGCGGGGGCATCGATTGCTCAGGATGACCCAGAAAATTGGTTCACAGCCCGGGAGACCCCAGACCCCCAGCTGCTGCCTGACTCTTTGCTTCCTGCTGCCCTGGACCGTGCTGAGCTTAGTTGCGCAGTCGTGTCTGACTCTTTGCGACCCCACAGACTGTACCCCACCAGGCTCCCCTGCCCGTGGGGATTCTACAGGCAAGAAAACTGGAGTGGGTTGGCATGCCCTCCTCCAGGGGATCTTCCCAACCCAGGGGTCCAACCCAGGTCTCCCGCATTGCAGGCGGACTCTTTACCATCTGAGCCACCGGGGAAACCTAAGCCCTGGACACTCACCCTTAAACCAACAGTTTAAACACTCTCAATACGAGTTTGGGGGAGAAAATGATGGTCTTTATTTCGAATGATGATGCTGTTTTGATTAAAAAACAACCCCAGAAAGATAGTTTACATTTAAAGAGAAATGGTAAAGTGCAAAGGTTTAGAAACAGGAATTAGGATTTCTAATTATATAGCACTTGGGGCCACATGTTTATGAAATCTTTGAAGAAACGCTTTATAAATAGGTCAAAACAGGCGGCACAGTCTTCATGCGTGTATTTGCTGGGTATGCTTGTTTAGTACCGGGACCTGATCTTCCGTAGCCTTGAACTCTAGTTGCATTTCCTTGTGTAAATGAATCATCTGGAGCTAGACTGCAAACAGGGTGTTTTTTTTCTCTTTGTCTATTTATCATTCCTTTCCCTCTGTCACAGTGTCTAGTATAGGGCCAGGTACAGGAAGTTTGCTTAATAAACCCATTTCGTACCCAGCTCCTCCCTCCGCTTTCCTCCCCTCCTCCCCCTGTTTCTTCTCCTTCCTCTCAAGCCCTCCTCACCCTTGCTTCCTCCCTTTTCCTCCTCCCCCTTTCCCTCCCCCCCTGTCCTTTTTTCTTTCTCACCACTCTCCTCCCTTCCTTCCATAAACCTGTTACTGCAAACCCGTGCCAAGGGCTTACAGGCATTGGGGACTCCGTGATGAGTAAGGTGAACAAGTTTCTTCTTCCCTATAGCTGTGTGTCTACTTGGGGAGGTCAGTTCAGTTCAGTCACTCAGTCGTGTCCGACTCTTTGCGACCCCATGAATCACAGCACGCCAGGCCTCCCTGTCCATCACCAACTCCCGGAGTTCACTCAAACTCATGTCCATCGAGTCGGTGATGCCATCCAGCCATCTCATTCTCGGTCATCCCCTTCTCCTCCCGCCCCCAGTCCCTCCCAGCATCAGACTCTTTTCCAGTGAGTCAACTCGTCGCATGAGGTGGCCAAAGTATTGGAGTTTCAGCTTTAGCATCAGTCCTTCCAATGAACACCCAGGATTGATCTGCTCTAGAATGGACTGGTTGGATCTCCTTGCAGTCCAAGGGACTCTCAAGAGTCTTCTCCAGCACCACAGTTCAAAAGCATCAATTCTTCGGCGATCAGCTTTCTTCACAGTCCAACTCTCACATCCATACATGATCACGGGAAAAACCATAGCTTTGACTAGACGGACCTTTGTTGGCAAAGTGATGTCTCTGCTTTTTAATATGCTGTCTAGGTTGGTGATAACTTTCGTTCCAAGGAGTAAGCGTCTTTTAATTTCATGGCTGCAGTCAGCATCTGCAGTGATTTTGGAGCCCAAAAAAATAAAGTCTGACACTAATTCCACTGTTTCCCCATCTATTTCCCATGAAGTGATGGGGAGCCTGGGCACTAATCATCTAGAAGTGGGATCGCTTATAAAAGTATCTTTATACCGCGTGGAGTGAAAAATGCAATGGAGGGGGCGCATTGTTTCAGGGGTCAGGGAACACTTTCCTGTTCCTCCTTGCTAGAGCTGAGACCCAGAGGACAAGTAGGAGAGAACAGCTGAAGGAGGGGAGCAGGTGGAACATGGATCACCTGATGCAAAGAGCCAACTCTTCAGAGAAGAACCTGATGCTGGGAAAGACTGAAGGCAAAATGAGAAGGGGATAGCAGAGGATGAGACGGTTAGATAGCATACCAACTCACCGGACATGAATCTGAGTAAACTCCAGAGGAGCCTGGCATGCTGCAGTCCACGGTGTTGCAAAGAGTCCGACAGGACTTAGCAACTGAACAACAACAAACAATTGGATATATACCCAGGAGCTGGATTGCTGGGTCATATGGGAGTTCTTTTTCATTTTTTAAGGAACCCCCATACTGTTTTCCATGTGGCTGTACCAATATACATCCCCAGCAGGGCAGGAGGGTTCCCTTTTCCCCACACCCTCACCAGCATTTGTAGCGTGTGAATGTTTTTATACTGCTTTGACTTTTGAGCCATGAGTATGGCTTATTACTCAAAAAATTGAATAAAACTGAGCTGAACTGAGCTCTAAAAGCAGTTGTGAATTTTGGAGTGGGGCGAGGGGAATAGAATGTGAGCTGTCAGTCAATAATGGGAGATTCTCACTCTTCTTTCACTCCCAGGAGATTTTCTTCTCTGTATCTGATAGTGAAGCTTTAACCATTTATTGAATACACATCTTCTTGATCTCCTACTTCCTCCTCTAGCCAGACTTTTGCCTTGATAACAGGAATTCATCAACAGCTTGCCTTTAACAGTTGTTAAAGTGTTGTCCCCCTGAAGGGTCATGGTACGTAACTTGTATTGAGCACGAACGTCATGCCGGATGCAGAGTGTTCTAGCTGTATTGTCATGTTTCACTTTCACAACAGACTGTCACCACTGTTTTGTGGACATGCAAACTAAGACGTGCAAAGGTGAGCTGATTTGTTCAAGGCCCTTGGAGGTTAGCCTGTGGAGGTTAAGGTGGAGCATTGGTTAATTTGATGGCTGTATGCTAGGCACTGAGTAGGTCCCGGAAATATCCTGAGGAATAGAAGTCAGGTTTTGCTGGTTTGGCCTCAGAGAAGAAGAGACAGCAAGGACAAAGGTCCAGAGGTATGATGAAATGAACTGTGTGTGAGGAGCCAGTGGAGTGACTAGAAATAAAACTGAGATGGGATTTCCCTGGTGGTCCAGCAGCTAAGACTCTGTGCTCCCAATGGAGGGGACCCAGATTCAATCCCTGGTCTAGGAATTATATCCCACATGTGGCAAGTAAGACTTTGCGTGCTGCAAATAAAGATCTTTCATGATGCAATGATATGTTTGATGCAGCCAAATAAAATAAGTAAATAAATATTAAAAAAAAAAAAACAATTGAAGAGGTAATGAAACCCAAAAGGCCTAATAAGGTGTTTTCACGAGGGAGGAAGAAGAAGGAGAAAGAAGGGGAAGAAAGGTGATATCCTTGCATTCTAAAATTCTAATGAAACCAGAGCATCCGGTAAATCAGATCATTGCACTAGAACTGTTCCCCTAGGGAACAGCAAGTGAACTCACCAAGTCAGGTTTTGGCCAAGCCCTGTGAGCCAAGTGGCTGTCAGGTGTGATCACACATCCCTGCCAGAGCTGGCCTTTCTCTGCTGGGGAGTTGTATCTTCCAGCCTGGCTGAGACTGAGAACCCAGGGCCAGCACTTCAGGCCAGTAAGAGTAATTAAAATGGGATCAGTGGTTCCCATGGCAACACTGACATCCGTGCTTCCAGCATGGAGGCCTCTGGCCATGGCCAGACTTGCCTCCTGAGGACTGACACCTGGCCCATCTTGTCTGCCCTGGCCACGCTACCCTACCAGACAAACAGGAAACACCCTCCACGTCCCAGCCATCATGTGCCAGCGCTATCCTGTTGTCACTTTATGCATGTGACCTTATATTCTCAAGACAACAGCCCTGGGAGGCAGGAAGGGGAAATTGAGGCCGAGAGAGGCTCACGGATCTGCTCAAGGACTGTGGGAACCAAAGTCTGCAAAGTTTTGTATCTGCAGGATACAAAACTGCAGATCCTGGGGTCATTAGTTTCAGGGCTTTTTGACCTTCCTCACTGTTACTTTTCAGACCCACAGTTGTGAGCATGACACTTGCCACATTCACTTCTGATATGGACTAAATGTTTTTGTCCTCCCAGAATTCCTATGTTGAAAGCCTAACCCCTAATGAGATGGTTTTAGGGAATGAAGACTTTGGAAGGTGATTAGGTTTAGAGGGGTTCATGAGGGTGGAGCCCCCACGATGGCATTAATGCCCTTATAAGAAGAACAGACATCAGAACTCGCTCTGCCATGTGAGGTCACAGCAGCAAGGTGGCCATCTGCAAGCCAGGAAGCCTTCACGGTGAACCGAATCACCTGGCACTTTGACCTTGACCTTGGACTTCTTAGCCTCCAGAACTGTGAGAAGTAAATGCCTATTGCTGTAGTCAGTCAGTCTATGCTATTTTGCTATGGCAACCTGAGCTAGGACAGCTAGCCTTTAACCTCCTTCCTTGCACGCACGCTCAGTCGCTTTAGTCATGTCTGATTCTTTGCAGTCCCATGAACTCTAGCCTGCCAGGCTCCTCTGTCCATGGGATTCTCCAAGCAGGAACACTGGAGTGGGTTGCCATGCCCTCCTCCAGGGGATCTTCCTAATCCAGGATCGAACCCACGTCTCTTACGTCTCCTGCATTGGCAGGTGGGTTCTTAACCACTAGTGTCACCCGGGAAGCCCAGCCTTCTTCTTTAAAGTACCTCAATTTCCTTTTGGAGAATTTTGTTTCCCTCACTCGCTGCATCTTGGTGGGACTGACTGATGATGGTCACGTGACCACATTGGGCCAATCAGAGTTCTTCTCCCCAGGCCTGGCCTCTGCCGATTCTTAACAGTCCAGCATATACTTCCCACAGGGTGCTTGGGAAGACAAGGAGGGCGCTTGGCTCCTGTCGTCTGATCCCAATCCTACATCCAGTTCTAGTTCTCAGCCTTTCCATCTTGTGCAAGCTGCTGCTCGGGGTCCATCCAGTCACGTCTGTTTCTGCTTCAGTTCCCCATCATTTCTGTTCCTTGCAGACAGAGGTTCCCCAAGAGGGGTAGCCTGGCAACTATACTTGATTTAAAATAAAATTTTTTTTTTTGGAACTTAAAAAAAATTTTGTTTTTAATCAAGTATAGTTGCTTTACAATGTTGTATTAGTTTCTGGTGTATAGCAAAGTCAATCAGCCATAAGAATACATATATCCCCTTGTTTTTGGGTTTCCTTCCCATTTAGGTCACCTCAGAGGTATTGGGTACTTTCAGTGCTGTTTGTTTTTGTTTTAAATCAGCTTTATTGAAACATAATTTACATATCAATAAAATTACCCATTTGAAAGTGTAAAATTCATTGGCTTTGGTATATTCATGAAATTGTGTATCCATCATCACTGTCTCATATTAGGACATTTTCGCCATCCCCAAAGAAATGCATAGCCATGAGCAGTTATCCCTTCAACCCCAGAAATTACTGATTTACTTTCTACTACATGGATTTGCCTATTATGGGAATTTCATATAAAAGAATCACACAATATGTAGCCTTTCGGTTCTGGTTTTATTTATTTATTTATTTGGCCATGCTGCTTGACTTGTGGGGTCTTAGTTCCTTCCCCAACCAGGGATTGAACTCATGCCCTTGGCAGTAAAACCACCGGGAAGTCCTATGGTCTGGCTGGCTACTTAAGCTTAGAGTGTTTTCAAGGCTCATCCACACTGTAGCATGTATCAGTATTTCATTGCTCTTTTAAAAACTGTGGTTAAAAAACACAGAATGTGAGATCTACCCTCTCAACACATTCTAAGCGAACTGTAGGCACGGTATTGTATAACTGATAACCAGGACTTTTTCTCCTTCCATACTTGAAACTTCATTCCTACCAAACACACTTGGTTTTTAAGTTTTAGTTTATTTTTTACCACCAAAACCATTTCTCACTGAGGTTGCAGCGGGTTAACAATGTTGTGATGGTTTCAGGTGAACAGTGAAGGGACTCAGCCACACATTTACATAAATACCACTTGTATTTAATCGTCGGCTGAAAGCATGTTGTGAGATGAGCATGAACGTGTGTGCATGTGATGAGCAAGATGAGTGGGAAAGGTGTGAGGGACGTGAGGGGCGTTGCTGCAGGACCCAGGGTGGTGGGGAGGAAGCAGACAGAAATGGGGCAGCAGCCTGGATCTTTCCTGCAGCCTGCCTGGGAATGGGAAATAGTGTCAAAAATACACGCAGCATGGCCTTGGCCTTCAAGGCCTCATAGTGTGTCAGGAGAGATGTTGACAAGGGCTCTGATATCCATATCAGAGCGCGTGTGATAAGGATGTGAGGGAGACAAGACGGGTGATGGGGACCCAAAGGAGGAAGAGATTGTTCAGTGGGGGGGGGGTAAGTGATAGTAAAACAGTAACAATGATAAGAGGTAGCATTTATTGAACTTCTCTTGTCTGCCAGGTGCCTTACTTAATGTTTTATATGCTGATGTCATTTAATTTTCACAGTAACCCTAGGAGGTAGCTGCTCTTATTTCTCCCATTTTCCAGATTGGGGGGACTGAGGCACAAAGAGGTTATATAAGTGTCCCAAGGTTACAGGGCCAGGAAATGGTTGGGTGGCATTTAAATCCTTCCTTCCTGGCTCCCCAGCCCATGGTGTCGCAAGGTATCATGGGGGTGGAGACTTTGGTGTTGCCTTGTGAAAGGCAGGTTGAGAAAATTGATGCCAGAGTCAGATAATACTTGGGCTTCCCTGGTGGCTCAGTTGGTAAAGAATCTGCCTGCAATGAGGGAGACCTGGGTTCGATCCCTGGGTTGGAAAGATCCCCTGCAGGAGGACGTGGCAACCCACTCCAGTATTCTTGCCTGGAGAATCCCATGGACAGAGGAGCCTAGTGGGCTACAGTCCATGCGGTTGCCAAGAGTCGGACATGACTGAGCAACTAAGCACAGCACAGCACAGATAATACTCACCTCAGGCAGAAGGCATTAAAACAAGCTTTTTCACATGTTTTGGGTGTTGTTGCAGAGAGAAAAGCACTCATGTAATCCCTTCCCTCTAGTCCTCAGCACAGGGGCTTCTGGAACCCTTCAAGTCACAGCCTTATAATTAACTAAATGAAAAGCTCCCTGCAAACAAGGAATCTTCAAAGGGCTACTGCTTGCAGACTAATAACACTGACAAATCACAGTTTTCATTTAAACAGATTCCTGCTGAAGTTGGGCCAGTTCCCAGACCTGCCCTGGCTACGTTAAGAATCAGTCCACTTCCAGATCTAGCCTGAGATGCTGTGTTTGAAAAGAATTTTGAGCCAAGATAGTAAAAACTGATCTTGAAGGAAGCAGATTGTTTCGTGACCACAAGCCCAGGATCTTGGCCTCTGGCAGGTAGATGCAAGTATCTGTTGCCTGAACAAATAAAAACGATTCAAAGGTGATTAATTCTATGGTGCATCATAGATATGACATGAACCAAAGGGGTGATGGTGTATCTGTCAAGACCTTGGGGTTTTCTGCGTGTCTATTCAACAGAAATTCAATCTGACTTAAATAATAGAATTGATCAGCTGTATAACTAAAATGTCCCACAGTATTCTGGCCTTCAGGAAAGGTTTGATCCAGCCATGCCAGTGTGACAAAATTATTATTTTCGTTTTGAGAGCTCAACTTCTGGGGAATTTAAGACAGATATGTTTATACTACACCTCTGTTTGAAGTCTGATATTGGGGTTTTGTCAAGGGTAATATTTTATAGACACACAATCTGGCCTGAGATGGAAAAAAATTCACCAGATTGCCAAGCTTTTGTGACGTACAGAGGAACAGATGACCAGAATTCAAGAACGTAACAGAAATTGGAGGACATTCCTAGCTGTGTAACCTCAGAAAAGTTTCTTAAATCTCTCTGAGATTTTTTTCCCCTGGAATAAACATGAATAGTCATTTCTGCCCTATTTTAATGCTTTGGGGTTGTCAAAAACCTCAACTGAGAAAATATATCTATTAGAATTCTATGTAAGTGAGCAACTATAATTAGTGATCATGGGAATTAATGGGTTATTGATCATGACAGTTTCTTACAGTAGAAGCTTAGACTGATTAATTCATTTATACATTCATTCATGTATATTACGTATGTATGTGCCTTCAGGAAAGGTTTGATCCAGCAATGACAACAAATTATTGTTTTTGTCTTGAAAGTTCAGCCCCTAGGAAATTTAAGAGACGATGTGCTTAAACTGCAATCCTTTTTGAAGTCTGTTGACATATGTCTGTGTGCATATATATATTTAAGATATAATTTACATACCATAAAATTTCACATTTTAAAGTTATACAATTCATTTTTTGGTACAGTCACAGAACTGTGAGAATTCACAGGCCATTTCATCACCTCAGAAAGAAACTCCATACTGATTAGCCTTCACTGCCATTCCTCCTCATCCCAGCCCCTGGCAGACATTAATCTCCTTTCTGTCTCTTTTTTATTGAGCACCTCCTATGTTCAAGGAAGAGTTGGAAATATGATAATAAGAAAATTCTCCCAACTGACTTGGAATCAGATGAACAAACCCTAAATTACTGAGATAAAAAATGAATGGAACTGACTGTCATTGTCATTGAGGGGGTGACTACTTCTTTTAAATAAAAATTTTAAAATATTTAATTAATTCATTTGGCTGCGGGAGGTCTTAGTTGCAGTATGTAGGATCTATTTTCCTGACCAGGGGTCAAAGCTGGGCTCCCTGCATTGGGAGTGCATAGTCTGAGCCACTGGACCACCAGGGAAGTCTGGCAGGGGAACGGGAGTGAATGCTTTTGCAGGGAGGGGCAGTGTGGGGTGGACCAGATTTACTTTCTGTGCCACAGCTTGGCAGCCGTGTGGCCTTAGTCTTGTTGAGTCTTAGTTTTCTTGTCTCTAAAATGCCACCCACCTGTGAGGGTTGTTCTGAGGGTAAAATGAAATGAGGCATGTAAAGAGTTTAGCATGTCATCAGTGCACGCGTGCGTGTGAAGTTACTTCAGTCTTGTCTGACTCTTCGTGACCCTGAGGACTCTAGCCCGCCAGGCCTCTCTGTCCATGGGATTCTCCAGGCAAGAATGTCGGAGTGGGTTACCATGCCCTCCTCCAGGGGATCTTCCTGACCCAGGGACTGAACTGGCATCTCCTGAATCTCCTGCATTGCAGGCAGATTCTTTACCGCTGAGCCACTGGGGAAGCTCATCTAGTGCGTAGTAAGTGATCAATAAATGGTAATGATATTATGCTTGAAGACTTTCCTGATGGCTCAGTGGTAAAAAATCCACTTACAAATGCAGGAGATGCAGGTTTGATCTCTGGGTCAGGAAGATCCCCTGGAGGAGGACGTGACAACCCACTCCAGTATTCACGTCTGGGGAATCCCATGGACAGAAGAGCCTGGTGGGCTACAGTTCGTGGAATCGCAAAGAGTCAGACACAACAGAACAACTGAGCAAGATGATGCTTGAAATGAATGATGAGGAGGAAATGGTATTTTTGGAAAACCTTGTAGTAAGTGTGAGTGCTTATCTCAGGAATTGAAGGATGGGGAAAATTTTCTTACCAAATGCTCCATTGAAATTGAGGTCTGATTTGGCACCATTACCATCTTGGGCTGGATAATCCTGTGTTGGAGGGGCTTCTTGTCTATTGAAGGATGTTTAGCAGCATCTGTGTGCTCTCTGCTGGATGCCATTAGCATTTTCCAAGTTGTTCCGATCAAAATTGTCTCCGTGCATACATGCTAAGTCACTTCAGTCATGTCCAACTCTTTGTGACTCTATGGACTGCAGGCCTCCAGACTCCTCTGTCCATGGGATTCTCCAGGCAAGAATACTGGAGTGGGTTGCCATGCCCTCCTCCAGGGAATCTTCCCAACCCAGGGATGGAACCTATGTCTCTTATGTCTCCTGAATTGGCAAGCAGGTTCTTTACCACGAGGGCCGACATTGCCACATGTCCCCTGGAGGGCAAAGTTAGCCCCTACTTGGGCACCACTGATCAAACTGAATTCTCAAGAATCCTCTGAAGAACACGTTGCTTTCCCGAATCTATGATTTTACTCACCTCAGGGACTTCTACCTCCCAGCTCCACCGTGTCCAAATACCACCACTCGCCTTCAAGGCCAGGCTCCAACGCCACCTCCTTCCTGTGTCTTCAGTGTTGAAGGAGCTTCCCCCATCTCGAGTCTCTGCAGCACTTTAAAAATTACTTTCAATCGGAGGAAAATTGCTTTATGATGTTGTGTTTGTTTCTGCTGTACAACATTGTGAATCAGCTGTTAGTAGACATATATCCCTCTTGAGCCTGCCTCTCACCAACCCCCACCTGTCCCACCTCTCTAGGCTATCACAGAGCACTGAGCTGAGCTCTTTGTTTTTTATTTTTTTTGTACATTTAACTTCTTTTATTTTTATTATTATTTTTTCAGATTTATTTATTTTAATTGGAGGCTAATTACTATGCATTATTGTATTGGTTTTGCCATACATTGACATGAATCTGCCCCGGGTGTACATATGTTCCTCATCTTGAACCCCCCTCCCACCCCCTTCCCCCTCCCATCCCTCTGGTTCATCCCAGTACACCAGCCCCGAGCATCCTGTATCATGCATCGAACTTGGATTGGCGATTCGTTTCACATATGATCTGTTCTAATGAGGTGGATGAAACTGGAGCCTATTATACAGAGTGAAGTAAGCCAGAAAGAAAAACACCAATACAGTATAATAACACATATATATGGAATTTAGCAAGATGATAACGATAACCCTGTATACAAGGCAGCAAAACAGACATAGATGTATAGAACAGTCTTTTGGACTCTGGGAGAGGGCCAGGGTGGGATGATTTGGGAGAATGGCATTGAAATATATATATTATCATATGTGAGCTCTTTGTTTTATACAGTAGCTTCTCACTAGCTGTCTATTTAACAAGTGCATGTGTGCTCAGTGGCTTGAGTTGTGTCTGACTCTTTGTGACCCTATGGACTGTAGCCCGCCAGGCTCCTTTGTCCATGGGGTGTTCAAGCAGGAATACTGGAGCCGGTTGCTATGCCCTCCTCCCGGGGATCTTCCCAACCCAGGGATTGAACCCACATCTCCTGCAGTTCTTGTGTTGTAGGTGAGTTCATCACTGCTGAGCCTCCAGGGAAGCCCCTATTTTACACAAAATAGTGTGTATAAGTTAATGTTACCCTCTCAATTTGTCCCACCCTCTCCCTTTTCCCCCACTGTGCCCACAAATTGAATCCGTAAAGCTCTAAATTTCTTTTTTGGCCATGCCCTGCAGCATGTGGGATCTTAGTTCCCTGACCCGGTATCAAACCCATAACCTCTGCACTGGGAGCATGGAGTCTTAACCACTGGACCACCAGGGAAGTCCCTAGAATCCCTAAAGCACTTTATGTTCTATTTGATAACGAGTGCCAGTAGGTATTGGGTCTGTGCTTTACAATCCTTGTCACAATCCCATGAGTATATGGCAACCTGTTAAAATGTTTTGCCTTGGATGAAAAAAAAATTACATGAGGAAGGCATCATTACTCTCACCTATAGATTTAGGAAGCCGAGACTTAGCAAAACTATGTAATGTGGTCAAAGTGACATAGCTGGACAGTGGCAAAGCCAGGACCTCTGTGCATCTCAGAGGTTTGGCTGCTTCTCTTACCCCTCCCAGTCTTTGGGACAACCCCTTTCTCCTTTGCACTGGAGTGATCTGTATACATCAATTATTTCCTTTGGACACTGTGAATCCTCTGTCTCCTTCATTTCCAGCACAGTGTCTGTCACATAGTGCTAAGAAATATTTGTTGAATATATAAATGAAAAGAAGAAATCTTAAAGGAGGCTTCCAGGTGTGTTTGCTGAGCCGTTGAACTTGAGAAACACTCAGTTCTATCCAAGGTGGTTAAGTATTCACCTTCTGGAAGGAAGGCTGTGGTCCAGATTATCCTCTTGAATTTTTGCCTGATTCTAGTCCTTTGGTAAAAATTTTCTGAGTGCCTCCTGTGTGCTAGGATTTGTGAAAATCTCTGGGGATCTAGAAATGAAGAAGATGTGGTCTTGTTGGTAGAAATATTTGGAAACGTCTTGGAAACTGAAAGATGTTCATACTCTTTGAACTAGCAGTTTCTCTCCCAAGTGGAGATTCTTCTTCTTTTTTTTTTTCTTGTGTTGTTTTTTTAAAATAACGATAGCCCTGTATGCGAGACAGAAAAAGAGACACAGGCGTATAGAACAGTCTTTTGGACTCTGTAGGAGAGGGCGAGGGTGGGATGATTTGGGAGAATGGCACTGAAACATGTATATTATCACATGTGAAACGAATTGCCAGTCCAGATTTGATACATGATACAGGATGCTTGGGGCTGGTGCACTGGGGTGACCCAGAGGGATGGGATGGGGAGGGAGGTGGGAGGGGGGTTCAGAATGGGGAACACATGTACACCCAGGGCGGATTCATGTCAATGTATGCAAAACCAATACAATATTGTAAAGTAATTAGCCTCCATTTAAAATAAATAAATTTATATTAAAAATTTATTTTTTAATTGGAGAAAAATTGCTTTACAGTGTTGTGTTGGTTTCTGTGTACAAGAATGCAAATCAGCCCCAGGTGGAGATTCTAAAGGAGCCCATGGCTATGGGCACAGCAGGACCTGCAAAGAATAGTTATTGCAGTGTTGTTGGTAATAGTCAAAAAATTAATTCAATGGTTCCCAAGCATGTCTGCATGTTAAAATCACCCAGAGATGCTTTAAAAATTGTCTACATCCCGTATCAAGTACATCATAATTGCTGGAGGTAGGACATAGCTGTCACTGTGTTTCGAAGCTCTCAGGAAATTCCAGTGTGCAGACTCCCATGGGAACTGCTGATCTAAATGACCATTATCAGCTGAATGTATAAATAAATTACGGTATGCTTATACCATGGATTGCCTTGCTGTAATTATAACATATGAACTATTCCAAAAGATGTATACCTGAATGTTTACAGCAAGACTTCCCTGCCGGCCCATTGGTTAAGACTCTGTGCTTCCAATGCACGGGGCATGGCTTCAATCCCTGGTCAAGAAACTAAGATCCCACATGTGGCATGAAAGTTCAGTTCAGTTCAGTCGCTCAGTCGTGTCCGACTCTTTGCGACCCCATGAATCACAGCACGCCAGGCTTCTCTGGCTATCACCAACTCCTGGAGTTCACTCAAACTCATGTCCATCGAGTCGGTGATGCCATCCAGCCATCTCATTCTCTGCTGTCCCCGTTTCCTCCTACCCCCAATCCCTCCTAGCATCAGACTCTTTTCCAGTGAGTCAACTCGTTGCATGAGGTGGCCAAAGTATTGGAGTTTCAGCTTTAGCATCAGTCCTTCCAATGAACACCCAGGATTGATCTCCTTTAGAATGGACTGGTTGGATCTCCTTGCAGTCCAAGGGACTCTCAAGAGTCTTCTCCAGCACCACAGTTCAAAAGCATCAATTCTTCAGCAATCAGCCTTCATCACAGTCCAACTCTCACATCCATACATGACCACTGGAAAAACCATAACCTTGACTAGACGGACCTTTGTTGGCAAAGTAAAGTCTCTGCTTTTTAATATGCTATCTAGGTTGGTCATAACTTTCCTTCCAAGGAGTAAGCGTCTTTTAATTTCCTGGCTGCAATCAGCATCTGCAGTGATTTTGGAGCCCAAAGAAATAAAGTCTGACACTGTTTCCACTGTTTCCCCATCTATTTCCCATGAAGTGATGGAGAAAAGAATGTTTATAGCAGCAACACTATTTACAATAGCCAAGACATGGGAGCATCCTCAATGTCTATTGAGAGTTGAATGGATAAGGAAAATGTGGTTTATACATACACATATATACCCGCACAGTGGAATACTACTCAGCCATAAGAAGAGTGAAATAATGCTATTTACAGCAATATGGAAGGATCTAGAGCTGATCATACTAAGTGAAGTATGTTAGACAGAAAGACAAATATCATCGAATATCACTTATATGTGGGCTTCCTAGTGGCACAGTGATAAAGAATCTGCTTGCCAATTCAGGAGACTTGAGTTTGATCCCTGGGTCAGGAAGATCTCCTGGAGAAGGAAATGGCAACCCACTCCAGTATTCTTGCCTGGGAAGTACCATGGACAGAGGAGCCTGGTGGACTACAGTCCATGGGGTCACAAAAGAGTCAGGCACAACTCAGTGAGTAAACAACAGCAATAAACAAAATAAACAAGGACCTGCTGTATGCACAGGCACCGATATTCAATATCTTATAATGAATTATAATGGGAAAGAATATGAAAAATAAAATATATATGTATATTTATGTATAATTGAATCACTTTGCTGTCCACCAGCAACTGATGCAATGTTGTAAATCAGGTGTACTTCAAGAACAAAGTTTGTGAAAATAATGTTCATAGCATCACTATTCATAATAGCACTCAAATGGAAACAACCCAGACATCCATCCACATATAGATGGATAAATTATGCTGTGTTTATAAAAGGGATTATCACTCATCAGTGAGAATAAAGAAACTACAATGCATGTGAGACTCTCACACACTTGGGTAAAAGAAGCCAGGCCCAGAGGTGTACAGACTGTGATTCCAAGCATGTGACGTTCTAGAACAGGAGTCAGCAAACTTTTCTGCAAAGGGACAGACAGTAAATTCTTTAGGTTTGTGTACAGTACTGTCTCTGATGCTAAGTCACTCTGCCATTGTTGTACAAAAGAAGCCATGTAATGTAAACAAGTGAGTGTGTCTGTGGTTCAATAAAACTTTATTTATAAAACAGGCAGTGGGCTGGCTTTGGCTCACCATTTGTAGTTTTGCCACAGTTTGCTGATCCCTATTCTAAAGCAAGCAACATTTATCAATGCTAAAACTGCCGTGAGACTTGTTACTCCAGTTGGAGGGTCGGGATGAGAAGGGCAGCTGCAGGGGCTCAGGAAATGATCTTTTTTTCTTTCATTTGGCTGCTGATCATGCTGCTGTGTTTACTTTGTGGCAATTCATCATTCTGTGCGCTTCTGATGTGTACACTTTTGTGTGTGGTATTATTCTTCAATGTTAAGTTTGCATGAGAAGCAGCAAATAAACAGATGAGCTGAAATGATATGCCCTAAATCATAATGTGCAAAAAAGTTGTGTTTTGGAAGGTATGCTGCTGCTGCTAAGCCGCTTCAGTCGTGTCTGACTCTGTGGGACCCCGTAGACGGCAGCCCACCAGGCTCGCCTGTCCCTGGGATTCTCCATACACAGAATGTAAAATAGGCAAAATGATGTGATAAGTTGTTTAGGTACCATGCACTAGATTAAGATTGAACACCAAATTCGGGATCCTGGATACCTCGGTGTGGAAGCAGGGAGGGATAGGGGAGGGAAAGGGGTCCACAGAGGCTTTTATGTGGAGTTGTAGTTTTTTATTTCTTGAGCTGAGTGATGATTAAGTGGGGTTTATCACGTTATCCTTTATTGCTTTCTTTGTGTTCAATTATTCAATGATAGGGGCTTCCATGGTAACTCAGCCTGTAAAGAATTTGCCTGCCATGCAGGAGACCCCGGTTTGATTCCTAGGTCAGGAAGATTTGCCTGGAGAAGGGATGGGCTACCTAATCCAGTATTCTTGGGCTTCCCTGGTGACTCAGACAGTAAAGAATCTGCCTGCAATGTGGGAGACCTGAGTTCAATCCCTGGGTTGGGAAGATCCCCTGGAGGAGGGCGTGGCAACCCACTCCAGTTTTCTTGCCTGGAGAATGCGCATGGACAGAGGAACCTGGTGGGCTACAGTTCGTGGGGTCGCAAAGAGTCAGACATGACTGAGTGACTAAGCACAGCACACAGCACACATTCAATACTAACAGCAAAAAGAATAGCAGATGATATCCTTATTTTTCAGGGGCAAAGGCTTCGAAGTTCAGAAGAATGTGCGCCCAGGAGGACAGTGGTTTTTAATTTTTTTATTTCTCTCCAGTGCCTGGAATAAGGCCTGATACATATTAAAGTGAAAGTGTTAGTTGCTCAGTTGTATCTAACTTTGTGACCCCATGGACTGTAGCCCGTTAGGCTTCTCTGTCCGTGGAAGTCTCCTGGCAAGAACACTGGAGTGGATTTCGATTCCCTTCTCCGGGGAATCTTCCCTACCTGGGGATCATACCTGAGTCTCTCGCATTGCAGGCAGAGTCTTTACCATCTGAGCCACCAGGGAAGCCCTGATACACAGTAAGTAAAGTGAAATGAAAGTTACTCATTCGTGTCCGACTCACTGTGACCCCATGGACTGTAGCCCCCCAGGCTCCTCTGTCCATAGGGATTCTCTAGGCAAGGATACTATAGTGGGTTGCCATGCCCTCCTCCAGGGGATCTTCTCAATCCAGGAATCAAACCCAGGTCTCCTGCATTGGCAGACAGATTCTTTTAGCCATGATGGAAGCCCTGATACATAGTACGGACTCCCCAAATATTTGTTGAATGAATGAATGGATGAAATGCTCATCACCTGAGACAGTTACAGACTGACCAAAGAATAGATTTTGGAGGTGTCATGGGAATTTGGAGAGAAGGGAAACCAGGGGTTCTGTAAAGACCCCCACTTGAGACCTGAGCAGTAAGACAGACTCTGTCAGGTCTCCCCTTCTGCCCAGTCTTCAAAGCTTCTAATTTTCTAGCCTAAACGGCAAAAGCAAAACTCTGTGTCCAACATCTAAATGATGATACCTGCTGACCTTGTTCCCTCTCCACATTCTGAGTTTGTGCAGGAAAGGCTGTGAGGGACCCCTTAGCTTGCCTGCTTTCTGAGGCTGTCTAGTAAATTCTGAAGCCCTTGTCAGAAGCCAGGGAACTCAGATCACTGGTGGGGAAGGAGGTGATGGGGGAGATGGAGGTTGTGCCCAGCCGTGTCGCAGAGGCAGGCAGAAACCCGCTTGTCTTTTGGCTGGCTGCCTGGTCTTGAATGGGAGAAAGGTCTTCCCGTGAATCATGAGTCAGCCTCTGAAGCTTGGGGAGGAGATGGGGGGAACTGTGGCCTAATTTGGAGCATAATTGGGGAGGCAAGCATGCTCCCTGTGCTCGGGGGATGCTGTCATTTAAAAAATTCATGAATCTCCTTACTCACCCTGTGCTGTTGTGTGGATCATCTCTATTTAGGAGGATGAGCCCCGAGCGCCAGGCACTGTACCCGATTATTTTTATGATGGCCATTATTATTAATGCCATCATCGTTGTTCTTGGGGTGGATCTGGGAGGCAATTAATCAAGGCAGCCAAAGTAAAGAAAATCCTGTAAAAATGGAGAAAGCTGGTATTTGGCAGACTTTCTTAGCTCCTTTTCAGCTCAGTGTTCAGCTCAATTTTAGTGGTACCCATGGGGTTATTCATATTAGCTTTCTTTTTACAGGATTGCCCCTTGGATCCTGGCCTGTCTTTGCATTGTATTTAGCCAAGTTAATCCACAAAATTTTCTCATGAACCCTTATTCTATGCTAGGCACCTTCTGGACACCAGGGATGCAGTCATAAATAAATTAGGGGAAAATCTCTTCACTCCTGGAGTTTATATTCTAGCATGTGTGTGTCTAAGTGGAGCCCATGGGGGAGAAATAAGTAAATATATATGATCATTTCCAGCTGTTGTGAACACTGATATTAAAACTGTGCTGTGTGTGTGCTGTGCTACGTTGCTTCAGTTGTGTCTGAGTCTTTGCAACCCAATAAACTGTAGCCTGCCAGGCTTCTCTGTCCATGGGGATTCCCCAGGCAGGAATACTGGAGTGGGTTGCCATTCCCTTCTCCAGGGGATCTTCCCAACCCAGGGATCAAAACTGTAGGGACATACATTAACTAGGGTAGTCAGGGAGGGCTCTTTGGAAAGGAAATATTTGAATTAGAACCTGAAAGATAAGAAGGAAAACAGTAAGGACTTCCCTGGTGGCCCAGTTGTTAAGAATCTGCCTGCCAGTGCAGGGAGCAAGAGTTTGATCCCTGGTCTGGGAAGATCCCACATGCATTGAAGCAACTAAGCCCGTGTGCCACTACTATTGAGCCTGTGCTCTAGAGCTTAGGAAGCACAACAAGAGAAGCCACTGCAATTAGAAAGAAACTCTTGCATTGCAAGGAAGATTGGCCCCTACTCACTGTAACTAGAGAAAACCCACTCACCGCAATTAAGACCCAGTGCAGCCCCAAATAAATAAAAAAAAAAAAGAAGAAAGAGTAGGGCAGAGTGGAAGAGTATTCCAGCCAAAGAGAACCACAGGTGCACAAGTCCTGAGGCAGAACAAAGTCTGGCAGGGTCTAAAACCAAACAAGGGGCTTCCCAGGTGGCACTAGTGGTAAAGAATCCTCCTGTCAATGCAGGAGGCGCAAGAGACAGGGGTTCGATCCCTTGGTCAGGAAGATCCCCTGGAGGAGGGCATGGCACCCTCCCTCCGGTATTCTTGCCTGGAAAACTCCAAGGACAGAGGAGCCTGGCAGACTACAGTCCATGGGGCTGCAAAGAGTCAGACACGGCTGAGTAATTGAGCACACACCCAAATCTGAAGAGGCCAGTGTAATTCAAAGTGAGCAAGAACAAAAGTGATGCATAATAGAATTAGACATATTGGAAGGAGTGAAATTATATAGAATTTTTTAAAGCGCAGTTAGTCTTTCTTCTCAGTCAACACTGTCCAGTAAAATTTTCTGTGATGGTGGGAATGTCCTATATCTGCTCTGTTTAACATGGTAGCCACTAACCCTATGTGACTATTGGGCAGTTGACATGTGGCTAGTGCAACTAAGGTACTGAATTCTTAATTTAGCCAATTTTAATGAATTCAAAGTTCAATTGGAATGGCTATGAATAGCTATTGGTTACCATATTGGAGGGCAGTTATAAGTGATCCAGGAAGCAATGTATGGTTTTGCTCAGTGGAGTGGGGCGTGAGTGCATACTAAGTCACTTCAGTCATGTCTGACTTTTTGTGACCCCATGGACTATAGCCCACTTGGCTCCTCAATCCATGGGGTTTTCCAGGCAAGAATACTGGAGTTGGTTGTCATTTCCTACTCCAGGGATCTTCCCAACCCAGGTATCGAACCCACATCTCCTGTGACTCCTGAATTGCAGGCAGATTTGCCTGAGCCACTGAATTGCACTGAACCACCGGGGAAGCCCCAGTGGAATGGTATGATTGGGTAATGTTTTTCTGGAGGGTGAATTTTTAGGGCAAGCGTAGAAGCAGGGGCCCATTTCAGAGGCTGTTTTATGCCATTCACTTTTCCTGAGGAACCTGGCAACTGAGTCTAATATTCGAAGAAACTTTTCCTTGTGTCCTTCTTCCTCTTCTTTTTTTTCCAAATACTGTCTGCTTTTCTGGAATGGTCCAGGATCAAGACTGAGCTGATGTTTTCAGAAGACAGAAGGCCCCAGGGAATGTGCACTGTGTTTCAATGGACAGCTCAATTCTAGTGGAATGGATTCTTGACTCCCATAATGATATTGGCTACAGACCAAGCTACTTTACCACCGGTCACTCACTAGGCAAGAGGAACATTTTGATCTCAGAACAGAGTCGTCAGGCTACTGGACAAGATGAGACTAGTTCACCCTGTCATTCCTCCTTCCTTCTGCAGACAAGATGCACTTAATAAAACCTGCAAATGATAATGATCGTTGCCTTTTCGCTTTTAGTACATATGAGCCACACAACTTACATATATGTAACACTGAATTTTCACAACGACTCTGCCTGTTAATGATAGGTCCCTAAAAAGTATTTCAAAATTTTCAAAATAAGATCTGTCTGTAGAGGAGACTTCCCTGCTGGTCCAGTGGTTGAGAATCTGCCTTCCAATGCAGGGGACGTGGGTTCGATCCCTGGTCCAGGAACTAAGATCCCACATGCCGTGGGACAACTAAGCCTGAGCACCACAAGAGAAGTCAATGTGCTGCTATGAAGACCCAGTGAAGTCAAAATATAAAAAAATGAAATAAAATATTTTAAAAAAAAACTTAAAAAAAAAGACTCACAGAGGTAAGGATGGCATCATTGATTTGGGTACAATGAAAGGAACAGAGGCTTGTGTTCTAGTCTGAGTTTTGTCACCAGTTGGCTGTGTGGCCTGGGCAAAGCTCTCCCTGTGTGTCCAGATATTATTTGGAGGAGATTAATGAGGTATTTCATGCAAAGATGGGCTCGATAAAGGACAGAAATGGTATGGACCTAACAGAAGCAGAAGATATTAAGAAGAGGTGGCAAGAATGCACAGAAGAACTGTGCAAAAAAGATCTTCACGACCAAGATAATCACGATGGTGTGATCACTCACCTGGAACCAGACATGGAATGTGAAGTCAAGTGGGCCTTAGAGAGCATCACTACGAACAAAGCTAGTGGAGGTGATGGAATTCCAATTGAGCTATTTCAAATCCTGAAAGATGATGCTGTGAAAGTGCTGCACTCAATATGCCAGCAAATTTGGAAAACTCAGCAGCGGCCGCAGGACTGGAAAAGGTCAGTCTTCATTCCAATCCCAAAGAAAGGCAATGCCAAAGAATGCTCAAACTACCGCACAGTTGCACTCATCTCACACGCTAGTAAAGTCATGCTCAAAATTCTCCAAGCTAGGCTTCAGCAATATGTGAACTGTGAACTTCCAGATGTTCAAGCAGGTTTTAGAAAAGGCAGAGGCACCAGAGATCAAATTGCCAACATCCGCTGGATCATGGAGAAAGCAAGAGAGTTCCAGAAAAACATCTATTTCTGCTTCATTGACTATGCCAAAGCCTTTGACTGTGTGGATCACAATAAACTGTGGAACGTTCTGAAAGAGATGGGAATCCCAGACCACCTGACCTGCCTCTTGAGAAACCTGTATGCAGGTCAGGAAGCAACAGTTAGAACTGGACACGGAACAACAGACTGGTTCCACATAGGAAAAGGAGTACGTCAAGGTTGTATATTGTCACCCTGCTTATTTAATTTATATGCAGAGTACATCATGAGGAACGCTGGGCTGGAAGAAGCACAGGCTGGAATCAAGATTGCTGGGAGAAATATCAATAACCTCAGATATGCAGATGACACCACCCTTATGGCAGAAAGTGAAGAGGAACTCAAAGGCCTTTTGATGAAAGTGAAAGAGGAGAGTGAAAAAGTTGGCTTGAAGCTCAACATTCAGAAAACAAAGATCATGGCATCTGGTCCCATCACTTCATGGGAAATAGATGGGGAAACAGTGGAAACAGTGTCAGACTTTATATTTTTGGGCTCCAAAATTACTGTGGATGCCGATTGCAGCCATGAAATTAAAAGATGCTTGCTCCTTGGAAGGAAAGTTATGACCAGACTAGATAGCATATTGAAAAGCAGAGACATTACTTTGCCAACCAAGGTCCGTCTAGTCAAGGCTATGGTTTTTCCCGTGGTCATGTATGGATGTGAGAGTTGGACTGTGAAGAAAGCTGATCGCCGAAGAATTGATGCTTTTGAACTGTGGTGCTGGAGAAGACTCTTGAGACTCCCTTGGACTGCAAGGAGATCCAACCAGTCCATTCTAAAAGAAATCAATCCTGGGTGTTCATTGGAAGGACTGATGCTAAAGCTGAAACTGCAATACTTTGGCCACCTCATGCGACGAGTTGACTCACTGGAAAAGAGTCTGATGCTGGGAGGGATTGGGGGTGGGAGGAGAAGGGGACGACAGAGAATGAGATGGCTGGATGGCATCACCGACTCTGTGGATATGGGTTTGAGTGAACTCTGGGAGTTGGTGATGGACAGGGAGGCCTGGCGTGCTGTGGTTCATGGGGTCGCAAAGAGTCGGACACGACTAAGTGACTGAACTGAACTGAACTGAATGAGGTATTCTCTAAGTTCTATTCTGGGTTCTGTAACCTATGGCATCAAAGTGTGCTTGCTTGCTTTATTGTGTGTTATATGGCCTCACGGTTTGGTTATTTACTGAGAGTGGAGCTCAGGGAAAGGTGAAGACAGAGGAGAGGGTCTCCAGCATTGGCATGATCAGGATTCTGGGGAGGCAAGCAGCAGAAGCCAGTGATGCTGAAATATGAGGCCTCAGAAGGACAGGAACCAGGGAGTTCCAGGGTATCCACAGAAAGGCAGTGAAGACCTGTCTAGGTTGAGTCCTTGTATTCACACACTCATTATTCAAATTATGGGAAGAAAGCATATGTTTAGAAAAGCTTGGCCCACTCCTTGGCCAGGAGAGGGCAGGGCATCTTTTATGATAATTTTGTAAAAATTGTATCCAATAGGAGAGAGGTAGTTTCCTAAAGGAGCTTACTGAATGAAAAGGGCAGAGGAACCAGATAGACAGTTCCCTAAAAACACAGCCTATATTTTTGAAAATTAAGCATGTAGTCTAACTGTTATGCACACAAAGTCTGTGCTAGCTAGTGATTTTTAAATCTAAGCAAAACCCCTATTCATCAGAATCTTCAATTCACTGGCATTTTTAGGTTACTCCCTGTGAAAATTATTGTGAAGCTAGGATTACCTCTCTCTCTGTCTTTCTGTATGTCTACATTTATGTTATCCGTATGGGTGTGTCTGTCTATATATACACTTCTGTGTCTGCTACTAAGTCAGCTAAGATTCTTGTACATTGATAACCTACATGCACAATGCTCTCATTCATTCATCCATCCAACCAACCCTTCATGCATCCAGTCATCCAACAAATGTTTGTTTAGCACCTACTTGTGGCAAGCATTGAATAAATGTTAGCTGCTTAGTTGTGTCTGACTCTTTGTGACCCCATGGACTCAAAGGGTCCTCCAGGGTCCTCTGTCCATGGACTTCTCCAGGCAAGAATGTTGGAATGGGTAGCCATTCTTTTCTCAAGGGGATCTTCCCGACCCAGGGATCAAACCCAGGTCTCCTGCATTGAAGGCAGATTCTTTACCATCTGGGTCACCTGGGAAGTCCTTATGCACTGTATGAGCACAAATTATGTAAGATATATTTCCTGTTCTTGAGGAGTTTTTGGTTTAGTGTGGGTAGTTTTGGGGTATGGGGAGATGGATAAGCTCACAAATGAATTGTCATATGCTATGTTTGAAACTAGTACAATCACATGAACAATTTGTTGTGAGTGGCTCAGAGATTAGAGCTATTAGGTCCTTCACAATAGTTGGGATTTATGGGAGTTGGGAGTTAAAGGATTATTATGACTATTTAGGTAATGACCAAGGAAGGTCATTCAGGCAGTGGTAACTGAGAGGCACACACATGGAATTATGAATAGGCTCGATCTCATCAGGAATTGGCAAGTTTAAGATAGAACTGGTGAGTGAGGGGTCTGACAGGAGGTGGATGATGACCCAGATTTTGGCAAGATCCTTTGTCATCTTAGAAAGACTAAAGTCATCCTCAATGTCCTGCCTTATAAAAAAGGATAATGATTTCATTTATTTGAGCAGCATTTTTGGCAATGAACATTAAACTAATAGAAAATTCTAGTTAAACTTTAATTCATCAGAAAATCTGATGACCCAGAGTGTCCTGAAAAATCAAAGTTTTACTGTGATTCTCAGTTAATTTCACTTGGCAACATGTTTGAACCAATCACGGGATGCTTTCAAATCATAAATTGCCTCCCTGCTGATGGTTCTAGGAAAGGAAATGCGTTAATTTTTGAAGAGTGTGGTCCTTTGGATTTTCTTCTGTCCTTTTGTAGTCCTGGCCATGTGAGCATCATCTCTTGGCATGAAAGCTTTGAGATTCAGCATCCCCCACTGAATAATTCTTATTCTGCTACCGTCTCAACTGAATCACAGAGATTGGAAAGGATGCTTACTTCCTTCAAAATTCAGTTATCTTGTAGGCTTAAACTAAAGATATTTTCTCTATTCTCAGAATCTCTCTGAATCATTCCAGGTGTGCTAAAGTGTGGCTAAGACTTCCCAATGCAAAGTGCCTTTTGGGGGTCAAATATTAAGTGGTTTTTAGGCAAATGATTTTTACAGTGGGAGACAGTAAGTCTTGTGGCTGAAAGTCAGACTTACCCTGATTCCAGACTTGGCTTTGCCTAGAATTTCACTCTAGGTAGGGAAAATGAGATAGGATGGTTAAAATGGGCAGATATACCTGGGAACTCAGAGGAGAATGGCTGAAGGTAAGTCAGGGAAGGCTTTTAGGAAGAGTTGACACTTTAAATGAAGAAAAAACCATCTAGGGTTGCATGGTTTCTATGGAGGAGGAGAATATTGTGAATTTGAGTGATATAGGAAAATATAAAGTCGTGTGAGCAGAGAGCAAATTGAACATATTTCTGAGGTAAAGAACTTAGAAGAATAGGTGTGTATTTGTCACCACGGTCTAGGTTTTGCTGCAGTAACAAATAGCCCCTAAATCTCAGTGGTTTAAAAACAAAAAGGTTTATTACTCCTGCTGTAAGTTATTGCAGATGGGCTCTGCTCCAAACTGTACCTATTCAGAAACCCAGTTTATCAGAGCCTCAGTTGTCTGCAATGTTGTCATCATTCAAGACAGGGTGAAGAGAAGGTGACAAGGCATGCAGTGGCTCTTAAAGATTTCCTTTTGTATGTCATTGACAAAAGCAAGTAACATAGCTATCCGTTGCTCCAAGGAGGTGGGGGTTGTTGTAAAGTTTGATCATATCTGGAAAAAGAAAAATGAGGAATATCAGTGGATAGTAGGAATGCCTTCCAACAGTATTATAGCATTAGTTTGGAATCATTTGGATTTGTAATTTTACGTGATTTGAGTTTTATATCGTTATAATTATAGCTGCAAATTGCGCTATGTTCTAGGCATCGGCTAATGATTTACGTACATTAGAAATTATGTGTTCACTACCTACTGTGTATGGTAGATTTTTATCCTGCTCATTTGATGTGAGAAGAAACTGAGGTCCAAAAAGGCTAATCTAAATTTGCCTGAGGCTACAAGTTTAGTAAGTTGTAGGGTTCCTTCTGCATCAAAGCTCAGGCTCTATATTTCTAGGTTAAAGGAAGATGGAGCCTTTATAGGCATAGCTCCTGTTGTGTGTGTGTGTGTGTGTGTGTGTGTGTGTGTGTGAGATGTTCCCACTGGACTATAAGCTTCATGAAGGCAGGGCATTTCCTGTCTTGTTTACCATTGTGTCCCACAGTAAACTGCTTAGAAGAGTTCTTGGTAGATGCTCAACAAATATCTGATGGGACTTGCCTGGTGGTCCAGTGGCTCAGACTCTGCACTCCCAATGCAGGGGACCTGGATTCGATCCCTGGTTAGGTATATTAATAGAAGCTATGTGCTGCAACTAAGAGTTTGTGTGCTATAACTAAAACAAACAAACAAAAGCCAAATACCTGATGAATGAATGATAAAGGGAAGATACTGTGTGGATAATCCTATAGCAGTCACTGGACAGGTAAATGATGGAAATGGCTCCTGCCCTCGAGGAACTCTTTTTCCACCCCCCCACCAAATATTTATTTACCTATTTGGCTGTGCCGGGTCTTAGTTGGGGCACTTGAACTCTTAGTTGCAGCATGTGGGATCCAGTTCTGCAACCAGGGATTGAAGCCAGGACCCCTGCATTGGGAGCTTGAAGTCTTAGTCACTGGACAACCAGGGAGGCCCCCTGGAGGAACTCTTGATGGAGGGAAGAATATGGTACTGTGGAGAACACAGTCCAACTTGATGGAATCAGGTGAGGCAGCTTTGAAACTGACACCTGAGCAAAGTTGTGAAGAAAGAGAAAGGGATGGACATTCATCTTATGTGAATAAGGGTAGGGGGTGGGGAGGAGCCTTGCAGAGGGTCTAGGTGGTTCAGGGAAAAAGAATAAAGGGAAAGAAAAAGAGTGCTTGGAAATGGGCAGATGACACAGTGAGAGGATGATGTTCTCCAGAAAATAAAACGGAAGCCTGAGTTTGGTCCCCATCTAGCTCCTACTTTCATGAACCAAAGTAGCATCACCTACTTAGGATAGGATAATCGGATTGCTTACTGTTTATTCCGGGAGAAACAAGCCTGACTTCTATCTTCCCCTGGGGAAGAATTTTCATAAGTGCAGCCCTATTTCATCAAATTATGATTGCCGATTTGTACAGAGAAGGAAGAGCCACTGTGTAACCTAAGGAGTCACTTTGGATTGTAACCTGACGTCTGAGCTTTATTTGAAGCACTCAGAATTCAGTTATGCTCCATGTAGATGGTAAATAATTTGAAACAGTAGACAATGCATGTGTTTCCAAACCCCAGACCAAATGCCAGTGATGCCAATTGCCACCTCCATAAAACTGCCATAAAGAACAATTAAGGAAAACAGTGTTTGTTTTCAGAGTTATCTGTTTAATATCTAATTCCAATGACGTTAGAAACAGCCTTAAAGGAGTGTAGCTACTTTGTGGGAGGGGGAGGTTAGTGGTATTTGAGATCATCACAGAACATTTGGTTTCTGTGTTTAAGGCGGTGATGCATTTTCTTTTAAGTTTGTTTTCTTTTCTCTGCAACGTGACAGAACCGGAACCACCCCCTTTTGAAAAAAAGAGAAAAGAAAAGAGTTGATGGGTGACTCGAGAGAGAGAGATACAAGGATAAATGTATGTAAAAGGAGCTATTCTCAAGTATTAATTGTAGAATCTAAGTGCGAGTGAGTATGTAGGTGTATGTATTCACATACAATTCTTTCACATTTTCTGTGTATTGGAAAGTTTCTGTAATAAAATGACGAGGGAATGAAACAGTGAGACACAGTGTCTTTGACTTACGGGATGGTTCATGATCTCTTTTGGAATTTCAGAACTCGGTCACTAACGAGTCTTCTCTTCTCTCCAACTCCTCTTCTGATTAGTCTCCAGGTCCTGTGGATTCTATTGCATTAAATCTTCAGATTCCATCCTTCCCTTAGCTATTCCCTTGACTCCTGCCTCCAGAAGGTCTTGCCTGGGTTATGCAGCCATCCCTTCTTGGTCTTTATCTGATCCCTTTCTGATTGATCCTTCACACTCTATCAACGTGCTCTATTTATTCATTAAGCACCTTTTGAGTATCTGCCTATGCTACTAGACACTCTGCCAAGGGATTGGACCTCCGGTACACAAACTGGAAGGGAGATCAGAAATAAAATCAGAATAACCCCTAACACCATATACAAAGTGCTTTTTGCTCAGTCGTGTCTGACTTTTTGTGACCCCATGAACTGTAGCCCACCAGGCTCCTCTGTCCATGGGATTCTCCAGGCAAGAATACTGGAGTAGGTTGCCATTTTTTTCTCCAGGGGATCTTCCAGACCCAGAGATGGAACCCAGGTCTCCTGCACTGCAGGCAGATTCTTTACCCTCTGAACCACCAGGGATGGATGATGATCGTTAGTTTATAACACACTTTCATCATTCCACATGGGACTTGCTTTTGTTTAGCTAATTTTGTAAAATAGTTAAAGTTTGTTATTTTTAATAATGGAAGAAGCACCTCTGAACTCATGCCCCAAACAAAATCTGGAATACTGATGATAAAGCGCATCTAACCGTATGGTTCTCTGTCTGCCCCTAAACCCCACCCTGTGCCTTTCTCCATCAAAGTCAACTACTGTTCTCAGTGCTGCAGCATCATTTTCTCGCTTTCCTGTTGATATATTTATTGCTTTTGTTTATATTCCTAATTGTTTATATTTTTATTTTGGTTATCTTTAACCTTGCAGAATGTACGGCACACTCTATGTGAGTTTTTGGAACTTCCATTGTTTATCTCCATTTACTAAGATTCATCCATAATGTTGTGTGTTGCTAGAGTTCATTTGTTTTGACTGCTGTTTATCCATTTTAATTTGTTTCACGTTTAACGTTTTTAAACTTTAAAATGCTTTCTTTTCAAAAATGGGTATCTGTATCTCCCCTCTAATAAGACAGGGATTTGTCATACTTTCCCAGACCTCGGTTTCTTTCCTTCCCATCACTGCATCTAATGCTTTGGTATTATCTGTGTAAAGCTGCTCAGTTTCAAAGTGCATTCAGATCACTTGGGGGTCTTATTAAAATGCAGAGTCTCTTTCAGTACAACGTGGGTGGGACAACAGTTCCTGCATTTTTAACAAGCCCAGGTGATGTTCCTGCTGCTGGTCCAGGGACCACAATTTGAGTACGATCTGGAGACTTTTAATTCTCTGTTTTTCTGGTTATAATTACTCTTTTTATTTGGTCCAAGTTATTTTTTAAAAACAACGTCAAGGCATTTGATCATCTACAGCTGTATGCCTGGTACCATCTCCTGGATATGTCTCTCTTCTTATTTAGGTAATTCATCCCAAATTGTGTTCAAGGTGGAACTTTGTGTGACTAATCTTTGAGGACTTCTATGCCTGGAAATATTTTTATTATGCCTTCATATTTCAGTGATGGCTTAATTGGATATAACATTTTGAGCTGTATTTTTTTCACTAAATTCTTTGAAATCATTCCTGCATTTATTCTTTTTATAGTCATTCAATAAATATTTATTGAGTGCCTTCTTTATGCCAGACAGTGTTCTAAGAATTGGAATACAGTGAGAAAAAAAACCACAACCAATCGCTTAAGGTCCCTGCTCTCATAGAGTTAGATTCTATTTGGGGTAAACAGCCAGTGAGTAAATACAAAGGAAAATTTCAGATTAGTGTAACTAAAGAAATATGATAGCAGAATGGAATTAAATGGTGATATTAAATAAAAATATAAAGTGAGCTACACATGTGCACCATATTAATAATTTAAATATTCTAATAGTTTCATTTGAAAAAATAGAACTATGTGAATCATAATATATTTTATCTAACTTAGTAGATCCAAAATATTATCATTTAAACATGGAATTAACATAAAAATTATTAATGAGCTAATTTGTATTTTTTTTGTCCTGAGCCTTTGAAATCTACTGTATCTTTTGTACTTAAGGCACATCAGAATCCGGACTAGTCATATTTCATGTAACTACTGGACCATCATGCATTCTTGCATTTGGTATGGCTGATGAAAAATTTCTGATGTCAATTTGATTCTTTCTTTTTAAACATGTGATCTCTTTCTCCTTGGAAGCTTTTTAGAATTTCCTCTTTGCTTCCCTGGTGGCTCAGGATCCGCCTGCAATGCAGGACACCTGGTTTCAAGCCCTGGGTTAGAAAGATCCCCTGCAGGAGGGCATGGCAACCTACTCCAGTATTCTTGCCTGGAGAATCCCCATGGACAGAGGAGCCTGGTGGGCTGCAGTCCATAGGGTTGAAAACAGTTGGACATGACTGAGCAACTAAGCACAGCACACAACTTTATAATGTTGTTCAGTCTTACATCCATGCATGACTATTGGAATAACCTTAGTTTGACTAAACTGACCTTTGTTGGCAAAGTAATGCCTCTGCTTTTTAATACTCTGTCTAGGTTTGTCATAGCTTTCCTGCAGAGAAGCAATCATCTTCTGATTTCGTGGTTGCAGTCACCGTCCATAGTGATTTTGGAGCCCAAGAAAATAAAATCTGCTAGTGTTTCTACTTTTCCCCCATCTATTTGCCATGAAGTGATGGGACTGCATGCCATGATCTTAGTTTTTTGAATGTTGAGTTTTAAGCCAGCTTTTTTACTTTCCTCTTTCACCCTCATCAAGAGGCTCTTTAGTTCCTCTTCACTTTTGCCATTAGAGTATCGTCTGCATATCTGAGGTTGTTGATATTTCTCCCAGCAGTCTTGATTCCAGCTTGTGATTCATCCAGCCTGGCATTTCATATGATGTACTCTGCATATAAGTTAAATAAGCAGGGTGACACTATGCAGCCTTGATGTACTCGTTTCCCAATTGTGAACCCATCTGTTGTCCCATGCCTGGTTCTAACTGTTGCTTCTTGACCTATTATGTGTGTAGATGTGGGTTTTCCCTCATTTCTTCTCTTTGGGACTTTATAGAACATTAAACAAATTCTGAGAAATTTGTATCTAACATTTTTTCAAATGTTCACTCCTCTTCACTTCTATTCCTCTCTCTGGGAATCTTCTTAATTAAAAAAAAATTATTTGAGTATAGTTGATTTACAATGTTGTGTTAGTTTCAGGGGTACAGCAAAGTGAATCAATTATACATGTACATATATCCACTCTCTTTTTAAGATTCTTTTCCCGCATAGGCCATTATAGAGCATTGAGTACAGTTTCCTGTACTATACAGTGGGTCCTTATTAGTTGTCTATTTTGTATATAGTGATGTGGATATTTTAATCCCAATCTCTCAATTTATATTCTCCACCTCCTGGAATCTTCTTATTTGGTATTAGCAATTCTATTTTCCATATCACTTAGCTTAAAAAATTTTTGGCCTCCTTAAAATCTAAAAATAGAGTTGGCATATGATCCAGCAATCCCAATCCTGGGCATATATCCAGAAAAGATGAAAATTCTAATTAGAAAAGCTACATGCACCCCAATAATGATAGCAGCACTATTTAGATTAGCCAAGATGTCTAAGCATCCGAACTGTCCATCAACAGATGACATTGATAAAGAAGATGTGGTACGTATATACAATGGGATACTACTCAGTCATATAAAGAATGAAGTAATGCCATTATTAGCAACATGGATGGACCTAGAGATTATCATTCTAAGTGAAATAAGTCAAAGACAAATATTGTACGTGACTTACATGCAGCATCTTAAAAAGTGATACAAATGAACTTGCTTACAAAATAGTATAGATTCACAGACATAGAAAATGAACTTAGAGTTACCAAAGGGGAAAGTCTGGGGAGGCATAATTTAGAAGTTTGGGATTAACATATGTGGATGTGTACTCAGCTGCTCAGTTGTGTCTGACTCTTTGTGACCTCAAGAACTGTAGCCCCTCCAGCCTCCTCTGTCCTTGGGATGCTCCAGGCAAGAATACTGGAGTGGGTTTCCACTTCCTACTATGGGGGATCTTCCCCACCTAGGAACTGAACACACAAAGCATGTGTCATGCATTGGCAGGTGGATTCTTTACCACCAAATCACCTGGGAATCCCAATTAACGTATATACAGTACTGTATATAAAAAGATGAAAAACAAGGCCCTAGTATGACAGAGGGAACTATATTCACTATCTTGTAATACCCTGTAATAGAAAGAACCTGAAAAGATATGTGTATGTATATATATATATATATATGACTCATTTTGCTGTACATCTGAAATTAATTATAAGTCAACTGTACTTCAACAAAAAAGTTTTGTCTCTCTGCTTCCTTCTAGAAGATTTCTTCAACATTGTTTTCCAGTTGCTTAATTCATTCTTCAGCTGTATTCATTCTGCCTCCATTTATCCATCCTTTGTGTTCTTTATTTCAACCATGGCATTTTTCATGTGTGATACTTCAGCTTGGCTTTTAAAAAATATTTTCTTGTTCTTGCTTTGATTTATATTGTTCATATTTTCTTTCATCTCTTTAATATGCTTTACAAAAGGCTAATTTTATATTCAAAGTCCATCTGTTCTAATATTCTTACTTCTGTTGGCATCTGAAGTCCAGTGTGTTGTTTTCCCTTTGAAATTATTTTAATCCTCAAATGTCTTGTTATTCTGGGCTATGAGCTCACATTACCCTGGAGGAAATGGGCATTGACTCTGATGGGCAGTGTGGATAGATGAAGGCCAGACACCCATGTCAGTTCCCACGAGCTCAGACGGTAGGGAGTAACTGAGCCCTAGGATGGAGAACTCCAGACAGAAGCACCCACAATCACTGCTCACCATTCAGAATGGCTTTTCAGGCATCACTTTTTGCCCCTAAGGAAGCACCTCCTCATGGAGCTTTTCCGTTTTCCCTACTCACACATACCACTTTTGGGGTATGAAAGGGAGAAGTCCTCACCTCTCTTTGAGGAAGCAACTTCCTTGAGGGCATTTTGTCCAGTCCCCATTTCTCAGCACCTCACAATCACATGGCTTTTACCCTGGCCTGCTTTTTTCCCTGATGGCATCTGGACCAGAGGTCTGAGTTGGGCTGTTGGGACAGGCACTGTATGTATCTGAGAAATGGTAGAGGAGCATCAGGGGCCAAACTTCTAGAACCCTCTTTCCGATGTGTCCTCCTCCAGCCATGCTGGGAAGCTTCTGCCTTAGATCCAAGTGGTCCCTGACCATCCCAGTCCACGTCAGCCCCCTGCCATGCCAGAAACTCCTCCCAGGTTCTCTGCTTTCCCCTTCATTCTTCCAAGGTGGCTCATGCAGAAAGGAGCCGGTATATATGTCAGAAATGGAACTGTCAATCTTGATTTTCAGTCTGTAGTGTCTTTACTAATATATGAATCATGCCTCCACACTCTGCAAATTCATGTCAATGTCCTAACCCCCAGGACATTACAGTGTGATTATACTCGGAGATAGGCTCTTTAAAGAGCTAGTTGTGTTAAAATGAGGCTCTAATCCGGTATGACTGGTGTTCTTATAAAAGGAGACTGGGACACAGTCATCCAGCAGGAAGACCATGTGAGGACACAAGGAGAAGATGGCCATTGACCCAGCACAGGGGATGACCTCAGAAGAAACCAAGCCTGCTGATGCCTTGACCTTGGGCTTCCAGCTTCCAGAATTATAAGAAAACAAATTTGCCATTAGCATCTTTCAAAGCTTCCCATCACCTTCCGAACTACACAGATGCTTGTTGGGTTATTACAATATGCCAGGTGTTTGTCCAGCTGCTTTACCTGTGTCGACTTATTTATCCTCACAACACTCCTAGGAGATATGTTATTATCATCCCATTTTACAAGTGGGAAAACTGAGGTACAGAGAGGTCATGGAGCTTTCTCAGAGCCACACAGCCAGTTTGACTTGGAGCCCGTTTCAAGTCTTCCTCAGGAACTCACAGCTTTATGGATAGATTTGGGTGTCCGGTATGGCAGCCGATAGCCACATCTGGCCATTTAACTTTGAATGAATTGAAATTAAATAAAATAAAGGAGTCAGTTACTCCGTTGCTCTAGCCAAATGCCAAGTGCACAGTCAGTGGCTTCCATGTTGGTCCCTGCAGATTTAGGCCGTTTCCATCATCATGACAAGTTCTATTGGACAGCACCGCACTAGATTGTTTTCCTGCTTGGGAAAATGATTACATTTCTTTTCTTAGCACAGAAAGTCACTCATGGACTGGCCCTTGTCTACCTTTTTTACCTCATTTTCTGGTACTCCTTCACTCTTGCTACCTTTCCATGGTACCCGATTCCCCAGACCTCTCCAGCACATCACACCTTTCAGAAATACACGATCCTTTCATCATGCCTGCTCATTCATTCAAGACTGGGCTCCTGTGTTACTATCTTCAGGACCTCTTCCTTGATTTGCTGGGCCAGACCAGGTATACTTTTTCTGCGAGGTGGCAGCACTCCTTGTCTCTCCCAACCACAGCACTTATCTTGCTGGATGGCCATGGTTCAGTGATGCGTCTATTCTAGAGATGGTGAGCCTCCCAAGGGAGGATATGATAACTTCTTAATCTTGGAAGCTCTGGCACCTAGATTACCTGGGAAGAATAAGATGCTCACTCAAGAAGTGTGGCGTATATAAATGAGGCCATTGTAAGTATCTCCCATTTTTCCCATGTCACACACCCACTTTCATAGAGAAATTGCCACCCCACCATGAGCTGCCCTGATTTTACAAGGTGATGTCTTGCTCATCATCAGAGTCGAAGGGATAAGAAACCAATCAGACTCTTTACTCTGAGAATTTGAACCAAAAGACAGACGCTTGCTTCAGATGGTTTCGGGTACCATTAAATGTAATTGTTGATATGGGTGGGTTCATGTCTCCCACCCTGGTACTTTCCCCGGGGTGCCAGAACCAGATTTGGGCTGGCCATTTTGCCACTTCACAAGCGCATTGAGGCAGGAAGAGCCAGACTGCAGGGAGAAGCATTCAGGATGTAGTAGACCCAGAGAGAAGAAGCTGAGACGGAGCGCACAGGAATGGTGATAGAGGACAGTTGTTTTGAGGACCAGGTGTGAATTTTTTTCTTTAAAAATTTTCAAATTTATTTTTTAATTGGAGTATAATTACTTCACAATGTTGTGTTGGTCTCTGCTGTACAACAACGTGAATCGGCTGTATGTATACCTATGTCTCCTGTCTCTTGAGCCTCCCTCCCACCCCCACTCCATCCCACCCTTCTAGGTCATCACAGAGCACCGAGTTGAGTGGGTGCCAATTTGTAGCTGTGCAACCTTGGGAAATTACTTTAGCCTCAGTTTTCCCATCTGAAAAATGGGGATGTTTGTGTCTCAGAGATTTTCTGTGCAGGTAAACTGTGAAATAATGCAGGTAAAGCATTCAGCACAGTGCCTGACACATAGCAGGACCTCAGTCAACATGATGTGTTTATGCGGAGTCAGAGAGGAGAGGATGGTTTGTTGTTTTTGTGTTTGGCTGTGCTGGGTCTTTGTTGTAGCATGTGGACTCCTCTAGTTGTGGCACGCTGGTGGGCTCAGTAGTTGTGGTGCTCAGGCTTAGTTCCCCCATGGCATGTTGGATCTTAGTTCCCCAACCAGGTATGGAACCAGTGTCCCCTGCATAAGGCAGATTCTTAACCACTGGACCAACAGAGAAGTCCCTGTGGTTTTGATTTTGAACTCTCTTGTTTATTCACCCTTTTGCTTGAATTCTCCTTCTGATTCTTCCAATTAAAGTCCCCTTCATCTCCAGCTAGTCTGAGTGAGTTTTCGTTTCTTACAACCAAATGGTACATGATTAGGATAATGAGTGCCTGTTGGCTTTTGGCATTAGCTCCTGTTCAAGACTCCCCAATGGGCACCCATTCGACTCCGCTCTCGGTGTTTTTCTTTAAATACTTGGTATTTAGCACTGATTTTGAAGCTCAAGTCCATCCTGGGCTCCCCGTATGAGACCTCCTTAGGTCATCCCAGAATTTCCAGCCCGGAGCTCTTGGCCTTCCTACCAGTTTACTCCATTGCCAAGACACTGATTCCATCTCTTCCTTAATATCAGAGCCTCAAGCTTAAGGAAATGAGCAGCAAAAAGAAATGAAAGGCTCATTCAATATCTGTCATGGTAAAAATTGAAGCCCCCATAATGTATTCAATCATCTTCCTTGTAGAAGGATTTCATATTAAATCTCAGCAGCCTTTATTTTTGCCCCCAAATAGGAGCTCAATTTGCTGAAGTTCTGTGAACAGTCAAATTTTCCTTTATTTACTGGTATCTGTATGAATAAAGCTGAAGAACCAGGGACAAGTCACTTGATTATGTTTCTTTCTCTACGGAGGTTGAAAATGGGATACTTTCCTTAGATTAGAGCCAGGCTCAGGTAATCAGCTCTTGAAAATGGTCTTTGAGATGATCTTTAGACTATCAGAAAGGGAGACTTTTTTCCCCCTGGGCAATAGGGAAATTGGTTCTTGGGGGTGAAAGCTAAGAATTAGGGAAAGGACTGCCAGGCTTCATTGAGAATGATGGGTGTCAGGGTGGTACCCAGATCACCTCTGGCTCCTTAGGCATGCCTCTCTAGCCTTTGCTCTTATGGTCTGCTTGCCCCCCACCCCATCTCTTTTTTAAAAAAAAGATTTATTTATTAATTTTATTTTTGGCTGTGTTGGGTCTTTGTTGCTGCACGTGGATTTTCTCTAGTTAGAGAGATCAGGGGCTACTCTTTGTTTCGGTTTGTGAGCGTCTCATTGGGATGGTTTTTCTTGTTGCAGAGCACAGGCTCCATGTGTGTGGGCTTCAGTAGTTGCAGCACTTGGGCTCAGTAGTTGTGGCACCTGGGCTTAGTTGCTCTACCGCTTGTGGAATCTTCCTGGACCAGGAATCTCTTTGCATTGCAAAGAGAATTCTTAACCACTGAACCACTAGGGAAGTCTGGTCTACCTCTCTTTGAAGGACTCCCTTGGGTTACTGGAGCCATTCTACTGGGAAGGCTACATGCTCTGAATGCCTACATGGTGCAAGCATGTGAAAGCCTAGTTCTTTTGCTTCAAGTTGGAACTAACTCTGAAGCCTGATGTGCAACCAGAGTTCCAGCTGGAATCGGGGGGCTGAGGCTGAGAGGTTCCTGAAGACCTCCTGATGCACAACTCCATCCTCTTCCCTGACCCATATCCCCCACTTAAGGAAGTCTCTTCGTGCATGAGATGTTGCATGACCCTCACTGCACGTGAATCCTCAGCTCAGAGCCTGTGTCTGGGTCATGTTTGCATCCAGAGGAGGTGATGTTGAGTAGGGATGGTAGTTGGATAGAACAGCAGTTCTGGAGTCCTGTAGACTTGAGATTGATTGGAATTTCTCCATAACCATTTATTTGTTGTGGAAACTTTTAGAAGAGGCTTCAATTGCCTGAGCCTCATCTTGCTCATCTGTAAAGTGGAAAGAATATGACCCACCTTGAGAAGTTGCTGTGAGGCTGCGCATGGCAGTTCATGATCCCCTGCCCCTCGTGGGTGCTCTATACATTTGTCGTTGCTTTTCTTAAGTCACTAAATTGTGTCCGAGTCTTTTACGACCCCATGGACTGCAGCCTGCCCAACTCCTGTGTCCAGGCAAGACTACTGGAGTCAGTTGCCATTTCCTTCTCCAGAGGATCTTTCTGACCCAGGGATCAAACGCGAGGTTCCAGCCACATCTCCTGCATTGAAGGCAGGTCCTTTACCGCTGAGCCACTGGGAACCCCCACTCTGTACATTTTAGCTCTTATTACTCTTTGGGATGGGAAGGGTTGACACCGGAGGTAAGGAGTTCGTTCTGAAATGAATTATGTAGTAGTAGGAGAAACGTTGAACCCCAAATCTGGTACCCCATGCTACTCTAGGCACCATAGCCATTATCTGCACGTGTTCCTTCCTTGTCTAAGGACTTAGGCTGACATTCAGTTGGTGTCATGGGAAGTTCTGGCACTCCATCTAAATCCACTAATTATTGTTATTGTTTTTTTTTTGTGTGTGTGTGTGTGTGTTTTGCCATTTTCATGGTGTCCAGCCTTTGACTTTCCTGGGCTCTTGCTTCCAGGCGGGACTGGTGGCTCTTGTTCAGAGGACTTCCTGGGCAGTCCCAGAGGTGCTTTGCTTTGCTCTGTATCCTGCTCCCAGGGCAGCCCTCAACTCCTGCCTTCCAGATGCATGAACATGACAGTCAGGCTCTCTAGCCTTTGATCAGCTGACCGTGGGGCTGACTGTTGCCTCCAGACTCCCCCGTGGAATCAGGTTGAGGTCACCATCTGTGGGACTTTGATTCAAGTCCTGAGCCAGCCCAGGGTTTCCTCCTTCTTTGTTCTGCTTTCCTTGCTTTCTTACTGTTTTTTGTTTGTTTGTTTTTATTTTTTCTCCCCGGGAACAACTTTTTAATAAACCACCCACGTATAAATCCTCATCTTAGAGCCTACGTTCAGTCTGACTGGTATGCACCAGTGTGCCCATGGTGGGCATTAAAATACTGAAATACTTCCATGCCAGCTGCGCAACGATCATTGCCCTGGTGCCCCAAGTGCCTGCCTGCCACCCTGGCCCTTCCCTTGTATCACCTAACCTTCCCAAGAGTTTTAAAAAATAAAAAGATAACAGCAGGGGACTTCCAGAACTTTCTCTAAAGTTATGGTCTTTGTCCGTTCTGCTTGGTTAGTAGATGCACTGTCAGAGTTGTTAAATATTTTGTCCATCACCTTGTTAAGTAGGCACACATGGGTTACTCAGAAGTGTGTGTGTGTGTGTGTGTGTGTGTGTGTGTGTGTGTGTGTGTGAGTGTGTGTGTGTACTTGAGAACGGCAGGCAGGCTGGTCCAGCTTTATCATTTTGTGGTGGCATTTCTCTCAGATGTCACAATGCCTCCCTTGTTTAGCAAAACCCTCAAGCACTTGTGTCTGCCCAAATGCCCAGACTCTGCCAGGGAAAAGGAAGAATTGGGTTCTGTTGAAGATCAGCATGAGACCGTGAGTCCATTCAGTCTGAGGATCACCCAGAGTGACCTGGGGGGGCGGCCGGACCAGCAGGTGTTCAGGTGAATAGGCACAGAGGTGACACCTGTCACCTGTCTGCTCGGTCAGGTGAAGCAGGGGAGCGTGTGCTCAGGTGTCTGATCCCTGTGTCCATCCTTAGACAATCCTGCCTTGCCCACGGTTAGTTTCTCATCACCCTTTCTGGTTCCTGTTAAAGGGCTTCCTTCTTCACTTCCTGCCTCCCTCCCTCCCCTCTCCCGTCTCACAACTGCACCCCCCACCGCCCCTCACTGTTTGGGGGGTGTGTGTGTGGCACAGGAGATGGGGAGAATGGGGTATTGCTTTTATTCATTAATTTTTTAAATATTTAATTATTTATTTGGTTACACTGGGTCTTAGTTGTGGCATGCGGGATCTAGTTCCCTGACCAGGGATTGAACGTGGGCCCCCTGCATTGGGAGCATGGAGTCTTAGCCACTAGACCACCAGGGAAGCCCTGATACTACTTTTTGAAGTGATTTGGAGTCTCTTTTCCATTTAGAAAATGGGTGAATTGCTCCACAGCCACAGAGCTTTTGTGGTTTTAGGGGAGGAGGGTAAAACAATAAAAGTGTCCATCTTAATTCTCGAGACAGCTTTCTCTAGATCTGCGTGATGATACTGAGGGGTAATTCAGGTGTGGTGTGATCATGACCTCTGAGGTCTGCCCAAACTGGATATTGGAGGAGATGGGCTGACTTTCCCTGGGTGGATCCCACCCCTTTGCAAGTCAGAGACCCAGACTGCCTTTCTAGGGTCTGTATAACTAGTTCAGTTCAGTTCAGTCGCTCAGTCATGTCCGACTCTTTGCGACGCCAGGTCTCTCTGTCCATCACCAACTCCCGGAGTTCACACAAACTCATGTCCATCGAGTCGGTGATGCCATCCAGCCATCTCATTCTCTGTCGTCCACTTCTCCTCCCACCCCCAATCCCTCCCAGCATCAGAGTCTTTTCCAGTGAGTCAACTCATCGCATGAGGTGGCAAAAGTATTGCAGTTTCAGCTTTAGCATCAGTCCTTCCAATGAACACCCAGGACTGATCTCCTTTAGAATGGACTGGTTGGATCTCCTGCAGTCCAAGGGACTCTCAAGAGTCTTCTCCAGCACCACAGTTCAAAAGCATCAATTCTTCGGCGATCAGCTTTCTTCACAGTCCAACTCTCACATCCATACATGACCACGGGAAAAACCATAGCCTTGAGTAGACGGACCTTGGTTGGCAAAGTAATGTCTCTGCTTTTTAATATGCTATCTAGGTTGGTCATAACTTTCCTTCCAAGGAGCAAGTGTCTTTTAATTTCATGGCTGCAATCTGCATCTGCAGTGATTTTGGAGCCCCCCAAAATAAAGTCTGACACTGTTTCCACTGTTTCCCCATCTATTTCCCATGAAGTAATGGGACCAGATGCCATGATGTTCGTTTTCTGAATGTTGAGCTTCAAGCCAACTTTTTCACTCTTTCACTTTCATCAAGAGGCTTTTGAGTCCTTCACTTTCTGCCATAAGGGTGGTGTCATCTGCATACTTGAGGTTATTGATATTTCTCCCAGCAATCTTGATTCCAGCCTGTGCTTCTTCCAGCCCAGCGTTCCTCATGATGTACTCTGCATAGAAGTTAAATAAGCAGGGTGACAATATACAACCTTGACGTACTCCTTTTCCTATTTGGAACCAGTCTGTTGTTCCATGTCCAGTTCTAACTGTTGCTTCCTGACCTGCATACAGGTTTCTCAAGAGGCAGGTCAGGTGGTCTGGTATTCCCATCTCTTTCAGAATTTTCCACAGTTTATTGTGATCCACACAGTCAAAGGCTTTGGCATAGTCAATGAAGCAGAAATAGATGTTTTTCTGGAACTCTCTTGCTTTTTCCAATTACTCAGATGTTAATAGCTGTAACCAAGCTAACATTTATTAAACCCTGTGTGCTGGGCACAGTTCTAAGGGCGTTCCCTTATTTTGTCCTGACACAACCCTATGAAGGAGAAACGTGACTATTATTCTTTTATTTTAAATTATTCTCCGATTTTACAGATGAAAATACTGAGCCTTGAAGAGGTAAAGTCACCTGTTCAAGATTTGAAGATAAAACGAAGGGTGGTTCCAGGGCCTGTGTGCTACCAAGGCCTGATATTGCTTCCTGTTCTCACTGTCTGAACGCAGTACGTCTTCCTTGTCTGTCTTCTCTACTGGATTCTGAGCAACTTGAGGCCAAGGGACTGTTTCTTGGCCATCACAGTAGCCCCACTGCCTACCCAGGACCAGGCACAGGTCAGAAGTGATAAACCCTGGAACCCCTGGAAGTGTTGATGGACTAAAGAACTGTTGTCATTCATCCTTTGTACATCTGCCCATTGACCTACCCCACACTCAAAATCTCAAAACAATGAATTCCACTTTGACGGAGATTCAAGTTCTATGTTTGTAATAACTTTTATTATTATTTTTAAATTTAATTTTTATTTTATAGTAGAGCATAGCTGATTTACAATGTTGTGCTAGTTTCAGGTGTATAGCAAAGTGACTATATATATGCATATGTTATACATATACCTATGTTTTTTTCTTTTTCAGATTCTTTTCCCATATAGGTTATTGCAGAATATTGAGTACAGTTCCCTGGGCTATACATAGGTCTCTGCTGACTACCTATTTTATATATAGTAGGCTTGAGTGTAGAGTAGCTTTTAATACTTATTTATTTACTGTTTTAGCTTTGGCTGTGTTGGGTCTTCGTTTTGGCATGTGGGCTTCTCTCTAGATGTGGCACACAGGCCCAGTAGTTATGGTGCATGGGATTTAGTTGCCTGGCAGAATGTGTGATCTTAGTTCTCTGATGAGGGATTGAACTCACATCCCCTGCACTAAAAGGTGGATTCTTAACTGCTGGACTGCCAGGGAAGTCCCTGAAGTAACTTTAAAGAAAGCAATTAGAGCTGCCATTTTAAGTCCTTGCTGGGAGTTACCTGGCTCCATGCTGAACCTCTTACAGACGGTAGATACCATCACCCACCTCTTGTAGATGCAGAAATAAAGGCTTAGATCCATCAACTAAACAACTCACTCAGAGATACAATAGCTAGTCTGTGTTAGGCCCAGAAATCACCTTTAGGTGGTTGGTCTCCAGGTTTCCTATTCTTCTAAATGAAGCCAGTCTACTTATCTGAATACATCGATTGTCAGAGATCCAAAGAGGAAAAGGAATTTGCAGGACAAGACAGCAAGATCTTGAAACCAAGTCTCCCGATTGTTTCAGTCTTTCCCAGTGCTAGTACCTGAAGACCCCTGGGGCTCTTCTTCAATGACCCGGGGCTCGCGGCTCTTGGCTCTCCAGGCTGCAGATGAAATGGCCCACGGCACACCTCAGAACATTTCCAGTGCCAATTCCCAGTGCTTCTTTGTAAGATCCTAGACTGGTAGTCTAACCTGTTAGGCAGTTAAACTTACGGCACTTGACACTTCAGTACTCTTGACTTGAAGCTGTCTCTCCATCCTGTCCAATTCAAATAACGTTTCCCCGCAGACCGTCTCCACTGCCAGATGGGTTCTTCATCACTGTTTTCATTTCACCACTGACAGTTCTGTCCAATGTCAGATCCCCGAGCGTCAGCAAGCCCTCATTCTCAGGCTGTCTCTCCCCAGAGAAACTGGACAAGCTCCTTCTGTCTTGGTGGTGTGTGTTTTAAGAAAAAGATTTTAATTAAAAATGTAGTACCACTTAATGAGAAGTCATCTTTAACTGAAAACTTATGACCCACGAGGCACCTTGCTTAGCACTTTCTATGCATTAACTTGTTTACTCTTTACCCTCTTTGCGGGAGATACATGGTTACTCCCATTTGATTGATGAAGTCACAGCACCTTAGAGCTTCAGTTCAGTTCAGTTCAGTCACACAGTCGTGTCAGACTCTTTGCGACCCCATGAATCACAGCACGCCAGGCCTCCGTATCCATCATCAACTCCTGGAGTTCACTCAAACTCATGTCCATCAAGTCGGTGATGCCATCCAGCCATCTCATTCTCTGTCATCCCCTTCTCCTCCCACCCCCAATCCCTCCCAGCATCAGAGTCTTTTCCAGTGAGTCAACTCGTCGCATGAGGTGGCCAAAGTATTGCAGTTTCAGCTTTAGCATCAGTCCTTCCAATGAACACCCAGGACTGATCTCCTTTAGAATGGACTGGATGGATCTCCTTGCAGTCCAAGGGACTCTCAAGAGTTTTCTCCAACACCACAGTTCAAAAGCATCAATTCTTTGGCGATCAGCTTTCTTCACAGTTCAACTCTCACATCCATACATGACCGCGGGAAAAACCATAGCCTTGACTAGACGGACCTTGGTTGGCAAAGTAATGTCTCTGCTTTTTAATATGCTATCTAGGTTGGTCATAACTTTCCTTCCAAGGAGCAAGCGTCTTTTAATTTCATGGCTGCAATCAACATCTGTAGTGATTTTGGAGCCCCCAAAAATAAAGTCTGACACTGTTTCCACTGTTTTTCCATCTATTTCCCATGAAGTGATGGGACCAGATGCCATGATCTTCGTTTTCTGAATGCTGAGCTTCAAGCCAACCTTTTCACTCTCCTCTTTCACTTTCATCAAGAGGCTTTTGAGTTCTTCTTCACTTTCTGCCATAAGGGTGGTGTCATCTGCATACCTGAGGTTATTGATATTTCTCCTGGCAATCTTGATTCCAGCTTGTGCTTCTTCCAGCCCAGCATTCCTCATGATGTACTCTGCATAGAAGTTAAATAAGCAGGGTGACAATATAGAACTTTGACGTACTCCTCTTCCTATTTGGAACCAGTCTGTTGTTCCATGTCCAGTTCTAACTGTTGCTTCCTGACCTGCATACAGGTTTCTCAAGGGGCAGGTCCAGGTGGTCTGGTATTCCCATCTCTTTCAGAATTTTCCACAGTTTATTGTGATCCACACAGTCAAAGGCTTTGGCATATTCAATGAAGCAGAAATAGATGTTTTTCTGGAACTCTTGCTTTCTCCATGATCCAACGGATGTTGGCAATTTGATTTCTGGTGCCTCTGCCTTTTCTAAAGCCTGCTTGAACATCTGGAATTTCACGGTTCACATATTGCTGAAGCCTGGCTTGGAGAATTTTGAGCATGACTTTACTAGTGTGTGATATGAGTGCAATTGTGCAGTAGTTTGAGAATTCTTTGGCATTGCCTTTCTTTGGGATTGGAATGAAGACTGACCTTTTCCAGTCCTGTGGCCATTGCTGAGTTTTCCAAATTTGCTGGCATATTGAGTACAGCACTTTCACAGCATCATCTTTTAGGATTTGAAATAGCTCAATTGGAATTCCATCACCTCCACTAGCTTTGTTTGTAGTGATGCTTTCTAACGCCCACTTGACTGCACATTCCAAGATGTCTGGCTCTAGGTGAGTGATCATGCCATCATGACTATCTTGGTCGTGGAGATCTTTTTTGTACAGTTCTTCTTCTTAATATCTTCTGCTTCTGTTCAGTTCAGTCGCTCAGTCATGTCCGACTCTCCGCGACCCCATGAATCACAGCACGCCAGGCCTCCCTGTCCATCACCAACTCCCGGAGTTCACTCAAACTCATGTCCACAGAGTCGGTGATGCCATCCAGCCATCTCATTCTTCGTCGTCCCCTTCTCCTCCCGCCCCCAACCTTTCCCAGCATCAGAGTCTTTTCCAGTGAGTCAACTCGTCGCGTGAGGTGGCCAAAGTATTGCAGTTTCAGCTTTAGCATCAGTCCCTCCAATGAACATCCAGGATTGATCTCCTTTAGAATGGACTGGATGGATCTCCTTGCAGTATAAGGGACTCTCAAGAGTCTTCTCCAACACCACAGTTCAAAAGCATTGATTCTTCGGCGATCAGCCTTCTTCACAGTCCAACTCTCACATCCATACATGATCACGGGAAAAACCATTTCCTTGACTAGACGGACCTTGGTTGGCAAAGTAATGTCTCTGCTTTTTAATATACTATCAAGGTTGGTCATAACTTTCCTTCCAAGGAGCAAGTGTCTTCTAATTTCATGGCTGCAATCAGCATCTGCAGTGATTTTGGAGCCCCAAAAAACAAAGTCTGACACTGTTTCCACTGTTTTTCCATCTATTTCCCATGAAGTGATGGGACCAGATGCCATGATCTTTGTTTTCTGAATGTTGAGCTTCAAGCCAACCTTTTCACTCTCCTCTTTCACTTTCATCAAGAGGCTTTTGAGTTCCTCTTCACTTTCTGCCATAAGGGTGGTGTCATCTGCATATCTGAGGTTATTGATATTTCTCCCGGCAATCTTGATTCCAGCTTGTGCTTCTTCCAGCCCAGCGTTCCTCATGATGTACTCTGCATAAAGTTAAATAAGCAAGGTGACAATATACAACCTTGACGTACACCTTTTCCTATTTTCTGTTAGGTCCATACTATTTCTGTCCTTTTTCGAGCCCATCTTTGCATGAAATGTTCCCTTGGAATCTCTAATTTTCTTGAAGAGATCTCTTGTTTTTCCTATTCTGTTGTTTTCCTGTATTTCTTTGCATTGATCGCTAAGGAAGGTTTTCTTATCTCTCCTTGCTATTCTTTGGAACTCTGCATTAAGATGCTTATATCTTTCCTTTTTTCCTTTGCTTTTCACTTCTCTTCTTTTCATAGCTATTTGTAAGGCCTCCTCAGACAGCCATTTTGCTTTTTTGCATTTCTTTTCCATGGGGATGGTCTTGGTCCCTGTCTCCTGTACAATGTCACGAACCTCCATCCATAGTTCATCAGGCACTCTATCTATCAGATCTAGTCCCTTAAATCTATTTCTCACTTCCACTGTATAATCATAAGGGATTTGATTTAGGTCGTATCTGAATTGTCTAGTGGTTTTCCCTACTTTCTTCGATTTCAGTCTGAATTTGGCAATAAGGAGTTCATGATCTGAGCCACAGTCAGCTCCTGGTCTTGTTTTTGCTAACTGTATACAGCTTCTCCATCTTTGGCTGCAAAGAATATAATCAATTCGATTTCGGTGTTGACCGTCTGGTGATGTCCATGTATAGAGTCTTCTCTTGTGTTGTTGGAAGGGGGTGTTTGCTGTGACCAGTGTGTTCTCTTGAGAAAACTCTATTAGCCTTTGCCCTGATTCATTCCATGCTCCAAGGCCAAATTTGCCTGTTACTCCAGGTGTTTCTTGACTTCCTACTTTTGCATTTCAGTCCCCTATAATGAAAAGAACAGCTTTTTGGGGGTGTTAGTTCTAAAAGGTCTTGTACGTTTTCATAGAACAGTTCAACTTCGGCTTCTTTAGCGTTACTGGTTGGGGCATAGGCTTGGATTACTGTAATATTGAATGGTTTGCCTTGGAAACGAACAGAAATCATTCTGTCGTTTTTAAGATTGCATGCAAGTACTGCATTTCGGACTCTTTTGTTGACCCTGATGGCTACTCCATTTCTTCTAAGGTATTCCGGCCCACAGTAGTAGATATAACAGTCATCTGAGTTAAATTCACCAGTTCAGTCCATTTTAGTTCACTGATTCCTAGAAAGTCTACGTTCACTCTTGCCATCTCCTGTTTGACCACTTCCAATTTTCCTTGATTCATGGACCTTACATTCCAGGTTCCTATGCAATATTGCTCTTTACAGCATTGGACCTTGCTTCTATCACCAGTCACATCCACATCTGGGTATTCGTTTGCTTTGGTTCCATCCCTTCATTCTTTCTGGAGTGATTTCTTCACTGAGCTCCAGTAGCATACTGGGCACCTACCGACCTGGGGAATTCCTCATTCAGTATCCTATCTTTTTGCCTTTTGATACTGTTCCTGGGGTTCTCAAGGCAAGTATACTGAAGTGGTTTGCCATTGCCTTCTCCAGTGGACCACATTCTTTCAGACCTCTCCACCATGACCCGCCCATCTTGGGTGGCCCCACACGGCGTGGCTTAGTTTCATTGAGTTAGACAGGGCTGTGGTCCTCTGTCTTATTTGGGTTTCTCTTACCTTGGTCGTGGGATAGCTCTTCACAGCTGCTCCAGCAAAGCGCAGCCGCTGCACCTTACCTTGGACGAGGGGTATCTCCTCAAGGCCGCCCCTCCTGACCTTGAACGTGAAGTAGCTCCTCTCAGCCCCCTGCGCCCCCGCAGCCACTGCCTCTTGGACGTGGGGTAGCTCCTCTCAGCCACTGCCCTGACCTCAGGGTTGGGTAGCTCCTCTCGGCTGCCGAGCTAGTAATTAGGAGTTTGGGATTTACATATATGTACATTATTATATAAAAAATAGGTAACTGACAAGGCCCTACTTATTTCCTGTAGCACAGGGAACTCTACTCAATATTCTGTAATGTGGGAAAATGAATCTGAAAAAGAACCTGACATGTATACACTGTGTGTGTGTATTTAGTTGCTTAGTCATGTCTGACTCTTTGTGACTCCATGGACTGTAACTCACTAGGCTCCTCTGTCCATGGAATTCTCCAGGCAAGAATACTGGAGTTGGTTGCCATTCCCTTCTCCAGGGGATCTTCCTGACCCAGGGATCAAACCCAGGTCTCCCTCACTGAAGGTAGATTCTTTACTATCTGAGACACTAGGGAAGCCCCATATATACGTAGCTATGTATAAAATAGATAACCAATGAAAACCAATTGTCTGGCACAGGGAACTCTACTCAATGCTGTGACCTCCATGGGAAGGAAATCCAAAAAAGAGGGGATATATGTTTACCTAAATTTGATTCACTTTGCTGTCCAGCAGACACTAATACAGCATTCACTGTGAAGCAACTATACTCCAATAAAAAAGAAATAGATATATATGTGTGTGTATATACACACGTATATCTGGAAAACAACACAACATTGTAAATCAACTATACATCAATATAAATTAAAAATTAAAAAATAATAAAAGTTATTTCAAAATAAAAATTTAAAAAAGTGTTAATGAGTAGTAGATAGTGGCAGTACTAGGATTTAAAGCCAGGTTTTTCAGACTAGAAATCCATTTTCTGAGTGTATAGAGCCAATAGGTGTTTTAAAAAAGGAAATGAAAACTGCTTTTTTCTCCTACTACCTATAGATAATTGCAGTGGACATTTGCTTTATTTCCATTCAGTGTGTTTTTCTAGGAAAAGCAGACTAATTAAATGATTAGGGGCTAATTAATGACTAGTTAAGTACTTTTCTTCTTTACTTTTATTCATACACCATTTTTATCATGATTAGATTTCCATGTCATTAAATATTCCTTGAAAGCAACATTTTAAGTGATTGTGTAATATTTCATCTTCTGAATAGACTGTAACACATCTGACCATTCTATTATACCTGAACATTTAGGTCGTTTAGAAGTTTTTATTCTTAGATCAGTGGTTCCTGATGTTCCCCAAGCAACATTATCCATACGAGGCAGTATATGGAGACGATTTTTTAAAAATCTTATTTTATTGAGGTATTGTTGACTTACAATGTTGTGTTAATTTCTGCTGTACAGCAAAGTGATTCAGTTATACATATATATATATATATTCTTTTTCATATTGCTTTCCCTTACGGTTTATTGCAGTCGTGTACAATCCTTTAAGATCCCATGGACTGCAGCCTGCAAGGCTCCTTAGTCCATGGGATTCTTTCAGGCAAGAAAGAATGGGATGGGTTGCCATTTCCTCCTCCAAGGGTTCTTCCCAACCCAGGGATCAAACCCATGTCTCTTAGGACTCCTGCATTGTAAGGCAGATTCTTTACCACTGAGTCACCTAGGAAGCTTTATGGTTTATCACAGGATATTGAATATATTTCCCTGTGCTATACAGTAGGACCCTGTTGTTTATCCATTCTATATATAATAGGTTGTATCTGCTAACCCCAAACTTCCACTCCACCCGTCCCCCCGAGCCTTGAAGACGGTTTTGATTGTCAAAACTAGAGGGATGTTGGGTGTGTGTAGAGTCCAAGGATGCCCCAAACATCCTGCAATGCCCAGTACAGTCCTCCAACAAAGAATTAGTTGTCTGACCCCGAATGTCAAGAGTGCTGAGGTGGATAAACCCTGATCTTAGGAAAACCATCATGCTAGACTGCTTTGTCCATTAAACAGGACATGTTTGACAGACAGATCTCCTCTGGTTTTCTGTGGTTAATTCCTAGAAGGGAAAGTACTCAGCCAAATATTAGAACCTCTTTGAAGGATCCCAAAACACAGTATCAAATTGCTTTCCAGCAAGGTGGAAATACTATCCTTCTAACACCAGTACCTATTAAACCCCATTCTAGCTGGCATGGAAAATGATTACATTATAACCCTTTGTTAATCTGAAACCAGAAAAAAGTCCTCTCTTGTTGTTTTAATTTGCATTTGCTTTGATTATTAAGGAGCTGAGTACCTTTTCATATGCTTATGAGTTGTTTGTATTTCTTCTCCTGTGAATTAGCACTCCTGTCCTTAGCCCACTTTTCTACCGAAGTTTTAGGGTTTTAACTGATTGGTGGGAAAGTTTTCCTTGCAAACCTTTTCTTTTTTTTTTGGATTTCAAAGGCAACTCAGAATATACATTTTGGACTCATTATGTACAACTTATTAACTATTGTTGGGAAGAGCTGTCTAGTAGGGTGATTATGAGTTTTTTTGGAGCTGTTCCCGTGTCAGATATAGAGACATCATTGCAAGTTGATAATATCCTTTGAAGATGAAAACAGCGCTCCGGTGTAAACCAAAGTCCTCTGTGACTGAAGGGGAGGAGATGAAAGTGCCTGAAGTTTGGGGTGTGAATTAAAAGTGGAGAACCAGGAAGTTCAAGCATGTTCTCAAACTGACAGAACCCTCGTCTCAGGCTCAGAAAAAAACCTTCTTGTAATCACTGAATAATTGCTTAATTAATGTCACTCTTTTCATGGCTGGAGCAGAGTGGGTTGGAAGAGAGGAGATAAAGTGTATCAGTCTCTCCAGAGAAATCTAGAACAGAACATTTTTGAGAGTTAGCAGGAATCTTAGCTATTATCCAGGTCCCAAAAAGCATCCGCTTTGTATCACTTGGAGCACCTGAGCTTGTTAGTCGCTTAGTCGTATCCAACTCTTTGCGACCCCATTGACTGTAGCCCACCAGGCTCCTCTGTCCATGGGATTTCCCAGGCAAGAATACTGGAGTGGGTAGCCATATCCTTCTCCAGGGGATCTTTCTGACCCAGGGATAGAACCCAGGTCTTCTGCATTGCAGGAATATTCTTTACCATCTGAGCCACGAGGTACCACTACCTGAGATTAATGTGGATGTTAAAGGACCTGTTTCCTTCTAGAATTTTTACATTGATTAAAAAAAAATGTTATTGAAGTAGAGTTAATTTACAATGTTGTGTTAATTTCTGCTGTACAGCAAAATGATTCAGTTATACTGACACATTCTTTTTCATATTCTTTTCCATTATGGTTTATCACAGGATGTTGACTATAGTTCCCTGTGTTATACAGTAGGACCTTGTTGTTATTTTCACATTGATTGTAATATATGTTAGAAAAAAAATACCTATAGTTAGCTTATCAGTCCCGTGAGTTCATGGATATTATTGCTTAGGATGGGAGAAAAATAGATATTAAGTAAAAAAGAAAAAGTCATTTAGAACAGTGCCTCAGTACCTAGAGGACTGTCTAGCATTTTGTAGGTGCTGATGAGTATTTGTTGAACAAATGGGTATAAATTAGAAATATTTAATAAATAATATTATGAGTGGTATGCATGCGTGTAAGCCGCTTCAGTTGTGTCTGACTCTTTGCGACCCCATGGACTGTAGCCTGCCAGGCTCCTCTTTCCACGGGATCCTCCAGGCAAGAATACTGAATGGTTTGCCATGCCCTTCTCCAGTGGATCTTCCCGACCCAGGGATTGAACCCATGTCTCCTGAGCCTCCTGCATTGCCGGCAGATTCTTTACTACTGGGCCATCGAAGAAGTGTTATACTGTTCAGTAGAATCTGTGAAAGTGGTAGGAGAATGAGAAGTTTGCAAAAGAGTGCTGTTAACATTCTTGACTGCAGACAAAAAAATATTAAGTCTCACAGAAGGAGAAACATTGCCCATGATCACAGGGTAGGTAGGACCTAGAATTAGCTCTAGATCCCAGTTTTTCTGTCTCAGGGACCTGGGCTTTTTAGGCTCTAATTAAAGGTTGTTTACAGCAATATAATCACGGAATTCCCTTCTTCACTGTCGTAACTATAGTATCCGCAGAGGTCACTGTCATTTTTGCTTTGTAAATTGTCTAGGGTGACTGGCATTTTGCAAAGGGGTCATCACTGAATGCTTGTGATTTTCTAGGTAAAACCAAGCACTTTGAATGTGTAGATTCCTTCCCATACTTCCTGGAGATTGGGACCAGTCTTATCACCCCATTTCACAACTGGGTAAACTGAGGCACAGAAGTGCCATCCCACTTCTAGTGTGGCAACATCTGTCCAATCCATTTGGCCCTGACACACAGCCTGTGCCATACCCTTTGTCTCCATGTTGGATTCTTAAGCAGTTCATCTTTGTGTGTATTTCTCTCTCTTTCTCTAAAAGAGATTACTCATTTCATGGTGGAGGCTGGGTGGAGAGGAGAATGGGACAGTTCAGTCCCTCCCTGAGTCCCTCCCTGACCCTCAGGTAGGTTTTTTGCAAGAGGAAGGAATTGACTTTCTTCTTGTCTTGGAGGTTGACTTACGTTGCAAAGAACACAGGATGGACCATCTCATGTCCTGCAAAACTACTTGTGCGTTTCAGTTTCCTTGGACTAATATACCTAGATCAGGAATTAGTACAAAATGAAAGTAGGTGCTCAGCTAAAGAGCATTTGCTATTCATTCAACAATCAGTCATCTGAACTTCCCTGGTGGTCCAGAGGCTAAGACTCAGTGCTCCCAATGCAGGAGGCCCAGGTTCAGTCCCTGGTTGGGAAACTTGATCCCACATGCTACAACTAAGAGTTCTCATGCTGCAACTGAAGATCTTGCATGTTGCAGCGAAGACTCAAGATCCCACATGTGGCAATTAAGACCTAGTGCAACCAAAGAAATGAATAAAATATTTAAAAATCCAAAACAAGCAGTCATCAAGCATCTACTATGTATACTGTGTCCAACCCTGATGACTTGATGGTGGGTAACAGACACACAGCACCTGCCCAAGTGGCAGAGAGGGAGACGTAAAGCTGGTAATTGCCCACTTACAATTTCAATTTGTAATGAATACAGATTATTTAAGAAACTATATGAAGAGTTCATTTAGACTGGGCAATCCCTTGTCTTTCTGAGCAAGGGTATTGGAAACTGAGACCTGTCAGGTGACTAGGAGGAAGCTTAGGTAGAAAGGTGAATGGGAAGTATATTCCAGGTGGAGGGAATGGCATCTAGAATGGAAATGAGGTGGCATCTAGAAATGAAGATGGTGACTTTGAGGGACCTGCAGGAAGGTTGGTGTGTCCACAGCTTGAGAGCAGAGAAGAGAGGGAAGGGAGGCAGGAATCCAATCAGGGTCTGTGGACTCCAGGCTCAATATACCTGGTCTAGAGAGATAGTCTAGGGACAGCTTTGGTTGGGCCTTAGAGATCAATACAGATTTTGAATTTTTCCTAAGTGCAGTGGAGGCCATCAGAGAGCCCACCGTGGGCTGATGAACTCTGTGAACAAATTGCACTGACTCCTGTGTGGAGACAGATCGGAGGAGCCATGGAAGACAGGCAGGTAGTTGAGGGGCTGTGTGGACAACCAGTCAGAGATGATGCTGACTTGGACCAGGATGGGAGCCATGGTAATGAGAGAAGTGGATGGATCCAGGACATATTTTGGACGTCACCGAGGACTCTCATCGTTCTGTAAAGGTTCACTTTCTGCTTTGTGTACTTCCTCACTCTGCTGATTTTGGGCTTGGCCACATGGCATGCTCTGGCTTATGGAATATAGGCAGAACCAGAGTACAGTCAGAGAGCAGGCTTTAAGAGAACTCATGTGCCTCTAGCAGCCTCTTGTGTTCCTGTCATTTGCTATCGCCCTGGCTCTGGAATGAGGTGACACATGGCATAGTCCTGAACTTGGCCTGCATCTTGAGAATGTCTTGAACTTGGCCTGCATTTTGAGAATAAGTTCCACAGAGTCAGGCAGAGCTCTAGCTGACTCATCGTGGTCTTCAACTACTCAGATTTTAGAGTTGTTTCTTTCTACAGCAAAATCCGACCCTTACAGAGGTAGAACTGGTCGTCAGTGGATCATGGTCAGGGATATGATGTCATGGGTGAGGAAAACAGAGGTGTCAAAGACGATTCTCACATTTCTTGCATAAGCAGCCAGTTGGATTGAGGTGCCATTTACTAAGAAGATCAAGAGTTCAGTGTCGTTCTTAGAAATTTAAGATACCTGTGAGGTGTCCAACTAGAAAAATCAAGTCTACAGATTATCTTTTGTGTTTTGGACTCACAAGAGAGTTCTGGGATAAAGATATATGTTTTTTTTCTAATGGTGTGCAAACAGAATTTGAAGACACAGGAGTGGATTAGATTTTTGGGGCCAGTGTTTCTTGAATTTGGTGTGTGTTTGAAATTCTTGAAGATACTTGCTGAGAAAGCAGCTTTCTTGGCCACACCTGTGGAGATTCTGAGTAGGCTGAGGTAGGACCCAGGTAGAGAAAGGGACTTGAATCAGGTGGTTCAGTTCAGTTCAGTCATTCAGTCGTGTCCGACTCCTTGTGACCCCATGGACTGCAGCACGCCAGTCCTCCCTGTCCATCACCAACTCCTGGAGTTTACTCAAACTGATGTCCATTGAGTCAGTGATGCCATCCAACCATCTCATCCTCTGTCGTCCCCTTCTCCTCCTGCCTTCACTCTTTCCCAGCAACAGGGTCTTTTCCAATTAGTCACTTCTTTGCATCAGGTGGCAAAAATATTGGAGTTTCAGCTTTAGCATCAGTCCTTCCAATGAATATTCAGGACTGATTTCCTTTAGGATGGACTGGTTGGATCTCCTTGCTGTCCAAGGGACTCTTAAGAGTCTTCTCCAACACCATAGTTCAAAAGCATCAGTTCTTCAGCGCTCAGCTTTCTGTATAGTCCAATTCTCATGTCCATATATGACTACTGGGAAAACCACAGCTTTGACTAGACAGACCTTTGTTGGCAAAGTAGTGTCTCTGCTTTTTAATAAGCTGTCTATGTTGGTCATAACTTTTCTTCCAAAGAGTGTCTTTTAATTTCATGACTGCAGTCACCATCTGCAGTGATTTTGGAGCCCCCAAAAATAAAATCTCTCACTGTTTCCATCTATTTTCCATGAAGTGCTGGGCCCAGATGCCATGATCTTAAAAGTTTTCTGAATATTGACTTTTAAACCAACTTTTTCACTCTCCTCTTTCATTTTCATCAAGAAGCTCTTTAGTTTTTCTTCACTTTCTGCCATAAGGGTGGTGTTATCTGCATATCTGAGGTTATTGATATTTCTCCCGGCAATCTTGATTCCAGCTTGTGCTTCATCCAGCCCAGCGTTCCTCATGATGTACTCTGCATATAAGTTAAATAAGCAGGGTGACAATATACAACCTTGACGTGCTCCTTTCCCAATTGGGAGACAGTCTGTTGTTTCATGTCCAGTTGTAACAGTGTAACTGTTGGTTCCTGACCTGCATACAGGTTTCTCAGGAGGCAGGTCAGGTGGTCTGGGATTCCCATCTCTTAAAGAATTTTCCACAGTTTGTTGTGGTTCACACAGCCAAAGGCTTTGGCATAGTCAATAAAACAGAAGTAGATGTTTTTCTGGAACTCTCTTGCTTTTTTAATGATCCAATGGATGTTGGCAATTTGATCTCTGGTTCCTCTGCCTTTTCTAAATCCGGCTGGAACATCTGGCAGTTCTGGGTTCACATATTGTTGAAGCCTGGCTTGGAGAATTTTGAGCATTACTTTGCTAGTATGTGAGATGAGTGCAACTGGGTGGTAGTTTGAGCACTCTTTGGCATTGCCTTTCTTTGGGATTGGAGTGAAAACTGATCTTTTCCAGTCAGTCATGGATGTCCCAAACCCAAACAATACTGTCTTTTAAACAAATATTATTTTCAGTTTATTTTATATTTGGCTTTGCAAGATCTTCATTGCTGTGTGTGGGCTTTATCTAGTTGTGGTGAGCCAGGGCTACTCTTTAGTTGCAATGCACAGTGGCTTCTCTTGTGTCAGAACACAGGCTCCACGTGCCAGGGCTCAATAGTTGTGGTGCATGGGCTTAGTTGCCCTGTGGCTTGTGGGATCTTAGTTCCTGGACCAGGGATCAAACCATGTTCCCTGCATTGGCAGGTGGATTCTTAACCACTGGCCCACCAGGGAAGTCCCAGGAGTGTCTTTTGAATGTCCATCTGGCCTTCAGCCCAACAAAAATGATGGTTTGGCTTCTGAATGTTTTCCTGCTCCCTCACTCGGCTTCTACTCTCACATCGTTAAGAGTTCCTCCTAAATTTCAGAGGATTTCTCCAAATGACATGGAAGAAGGGCTTGAAAAACCTGAGATGTTTGCATTCTTTTCTATGTATTTATTTATATAGAAGAGCCTGCTTTTAGATGATCTAATGTGAATCTTATTTTGTTTTTTAAAAGCTTTTGATTTTGTATTGGGGGTATAAGTGGTTAACAGTGTTGTGATATTTCAGGTGAATAGTGAAGGGACTCAGCTGTGCATATACATGTATCTGTTCTCTCCCAAACTCCCCTAAGGAGTGTATTAAGTAAGCAGTTTTATCTTGCTTCTTCATTTAAATGGTGCCTATGCTGAGCTGCTCTGAGTCTGAGATCTGGGTACCTCAATCTTGGAATCTCCGCCTTCACAATGGTGGCCACTCAAGTGTATCACTGGCCAAGGGGTGGACTTGCAGGAAAGAGTACCGGAGCTCGCTCTTTCTGTGCTTCCGAGCTGGGGTTTCTGCCTGTGTCGCTGGTAATGCCGATTGCATAATTCCTTGGAAATTGCAGGGAGGTGTGACTGAGGTCTCCTGACTCAGAAGGCAGACCGCTCCAATTCCTGGATATATCCATGGCACAGAGGGTGTGATACATACGTGCCTCTTTTTATTTGTTGCCAAGAACTCAGATACTTTCTGATGAAACTATCAAACCAAAAGCTGCAAACTGGTGACCCAGAGGTGTATTGGTCTTGCAGACACATTTGATTTGGGCTACATAATTTTTAAAAAGATGAACTTAATTCCTAGCATTTAAAAACTGGGAAGCTTCATAGGAAATTCAGATTTTTGGCTTCTCTTGAAAAAATTCAGATCTGGCGGTACTGAGCTGGTTTTCCCACATAGCAACAATCAGTCGGAGGTGAGTAGCAGCTGTCCTTACTTTTAACAGGGTTGAGTTCATCAGTTTGCTCCAAGCCCCACCATGCTGTCTTGAACTTGGTGCTCTGGCTAAGTACTAGTTACCGTTCATCACCTTTTCCAGGCCTACTTGTCTTGCTTGTGTTACAACATGGCCCCCAAGGCTGCTGCCTTGCACACCTCCAAGTGATGTTGTTCACATCATAGTCTGAAGTTGTGCAGTGCTCACCCGTGCAACTGACTTGGCTCTCAACCTGGGATTCTCAACCTGGGATCCATGCTCTCTAAGGATCTTTGGATGTGTCTCTCGGTCTTATGGAATAGAAGGGGAAGTCCTGAGGATGGGGCCTTTGAGAGACCTTCAGTTGCTTATCTCCACTTCAAACAGAAAGCTTCCTCTGGGCCTGTTATTTTGGCATGCTGACTTGTAATTTCGAAAAAAAGTAAAGTTTGTTAGAAAATTTGATAAATGACGGCCAAAATTCATTTTATATAAGGCACCCAGTGCTGAGTCTTCTGGGGATAAAACTGCTTAGCATGCATGAAATTGGTGTCTGCAAGTCCCCCACTGCCAAATCCTCAGCCTCGAATTTGTTTTAATCAGTATAATTTACATACAGTGAACTGCACGGTAGCTGAAGTGAACAATGAGTTTCAACAGATGCATAAACCTGCATCACCAACTCCCCTATGAGGATGGAGAACCTTTCCATCATCCCCCAAATTCCCTTAGAGTTCTTCTCAGGCAACACCCCCATCTCCTAGGATGGGGGTTCCCAGCCTCTGGGATCTAATGCCTGTTGATCTGAAGTGGAGCTGATGTAATAATAATAGAAATAAAGTGCCCAATAAATGTAATGTGTTTGACTCATCCCCAAACCATCCCCACCCTGTGATCCGTGGAAAAATTGTCTTCCACAAAATTGCTCCCTGATGCCCAAAAGTTTGGGGACCACTGCTAGAGGAAGCCACTGTTTTGATTCCTTCTGCTCATGAAGTAGGTTTGCATGCTCCCCAACATGTTACAAATGGAATCATAGCTGATGTAGTCCTTTGTGTTCGCTTTTTTTTTTTTTGTCAAAGGTGTTCACTTAATATAACTTTTACTTCTGAAATAATTGTAGATTTACAGAAAGATAAAAATAACACAAAAATAGTACAGAGAGGTTACATGTACTCCTTACCAGGTTTCTTCCACTGGTTCAATCTTACATAATTATAGTTACAGTATCAGAAATAGGAATTTGACATGGGTACAATGTGTGTGTATAGTTCTCTGCCATTTTGTCACATGGGTCGATTACTGTAACCATTGCCGGAATAAGATTCCATCACCACAAAGCTTTTCTTCATTCTACCCTGTCACAATCATACGCTTCTCCCCCTATACACCCTCAATCCTGAATCTGTTTTGCCTCTGTCAGAGCTTTGTCACTTTGAGAATGTTATATTGTGTTTGCTTCTTTTCCTCCTCCTCTCCCTGGCCAATTCGAGGGGGCCTGTCAACTCAGAAGGTCAGAAGGGCTTTTTTCTATGTCCCAGTCTCTCCCCTCTCCTGAGACTCACTAGGATAAATGCATTTAACTAGGTCTTTGGTTCTGAATTTTGACTTCACAAAGAATCTCCCCTAGAGCACTTTATAGCAACTTTATTAAACGATAGTTGATTTATAATGTTAATTTCTGCTCCTCTAGAGTATTGAAAACTCCATTGCCCTAAACTAATCTATGGTAGAAAAAAATCAGAACAAGGGTTGATTCTGGGGAGTAGAGGTATGCATTCACTGAGGAATGATATGAAGGAACTTTCTGGGGTGGTGGTAATGTTTCTGTCTTGAAACAGATTGAGGTTACATGGGTGTATGCAAGGGGGCTTCCCAGGTATCACAGTTAGCAAAGAACCCGTCTGCCAATGCAGGAGACAGAAGAGACTTGAGTTCAATCCCTGGCTCAGGAAGATCCCCTGGAGGAGGGCATGGCAATCCAGTCCAGTATTCTTGCCCGGAAAATTTCATGGACAGAGGAGCCTGGTGGGCTACAGTCCATGAGATCTCAAAGAGTCAGACACCCCTGAGCGACTGAGCATGCATGTGGGCAGATGCAATTGTTAGACCCGTAAAATGATATACTTCAGATTGTGTGTTACATTCTTAAATAGATTTTATCTCCGAAGAGACAAATATAAACAGATACCGAACTTTAGTTCATGACACAGCAGTCATGCAGAAGTGTTTAGGGGAAGAGAGGCTGCTGTCTGCAATTTACTTTGAAGTGAAAAAATAAACACCCCCACGAATATGGATTGATGGGTAGAAAGATGGATAAATGTATGAAAAAGCAGGAAGAGGAAATGTTAAGTGTAGAAAATAAGTTGTGGATGTATGAGCATTCATGGTAAAAATTCTCAAACTCTTCTGTGTGCTGAAGCACGTTCATAATAAATAGGTTGGGGAAAGTGCCAATCACCCAGGATTCTACCCTAGATAAATGGATTTAATTGATCCAGAATGGGGCCTGGCCATCAGTGCTTTATAAAGCTCTCTGTGATGGAAAACCATTGACCTGACTTAGAGTATTTGGACTTTACAGATTGCCAATTTTATGTCAGGACCTTCACTTGCAAGATCTTGTTTAATCCCCCGCAACAGCTCTGAGTGATCAGAGAGGTGTCTGTTGTAGTCACATGGCTACAAAGTGGAAGAGCCAGGGTTGGAAACACTATGCTCTGGATCCCTAAATCATGCCCTTTGATGAATCCCCTTAACGTGGGCCAGGCATGATAATAAGCCCGCAGAATTTCTCTGCTTCTCCCTGCAATCATTCCAGGAGTTAGTCCTGATGATCCTCATTGTGCAAAAGCAGAGGCTACAGGGGGTTAAATCACTTCACAGTCATTCATTCTTTAATGATCTAAATGTCAGGCGCTGTGCTAGGAGCTGGCGATGCCCTGGCAGAGCGTCAGTGATCCCTGTCTTTGTAGGTTGTTGTTGTATAGTCGCTAAGTTGTGTCTGGCTCTTTGTGACCCCATGGACTGCAGCATGCCAGGCTCCCCTGTCCTCCACCATTTTCTGGAGTTTGCTCAAGTTCATGTTAATTGAATTGGTGATGCCATCCAACCATCTCATCCTCTGCTGCCCCCTTCTCCTTTTGCCTTCAACCTTTCCCAGCATCAGGGTCTTTTCCAATGAATTGGCTCTTTGCATCACATGGGCAAAGTGTTGGAGCTCCAGCTTCAGCATCAGCCTTTCCAGTGAATATTCAGGATTGATTTCCTCTAGAATAAACTCGTTTAATCTCCTTGCATTACAAGGGGCTTTCAAAAGTTTTCTCCAGCACCACAATTTGAAAACATTAATGCTTTGGCACTTGGGTCTTCATAGGGCTTGCACTCTAATAGGAATGTAAGCTCAAAATTGCATTCTTAACCAAGTATTGGATGACAGCCTTGATCTATGCTGTTGAGATCTAATTAGAGGGAGCTGTGAGGGCATCTACAAAGGACATTAGACAGAGTCTTGGGGATGGATAGACCATCAAAGACAGCATCCCTAAGAGGACAACAGTGAGCTGAAACTGAATAGTTGGTGTTGTCAAGGGGCACACATCCCACTGGAGGAAACAGCATGTGTATGAACCTCAAAGATGGAAAGATTTCAGGAGTGAGAAGGTCAGCGTGGTTGAAGCAGAGTGAGATGAGAGGGGTGTGGTGCAGAATGAGATCAGAGCAGTTGAAATGGCTGGAACATGCAGAGTCTTAGACCCCATGGCAGTGACCCAGGACTTTAGCCTCAGATCACTGGGGAACCAAGGAAGGGCTTCAAACATGGGAAGAACATGACCCGTTTTGCTCCAGGTTATATAAGTTCCAAAATGGCCAAATTCAGATTTAGACCCAGATTTCTTTGCCCTCAAAGCCTCTGTCTCCCTAAGATTGATGTAGTCCGATCTTTTCAAACATTGGTGTGTGTTTCTGAGAATTGTTTGTTTTGGCCATGTGCAAAAACCCAACCTGCTCGAATGGCAAGAGACATTCTCTTCGTGACAAGACAGAGGGCGTAAAAGCAATCTGCAAATACTACTAACAACAACAATAAGCAGAAGTGACAATGTCCATAATATTCTGTGGGGCAGGACGAAATAATAAGTGTTGGATAAGCCATATACTGGCCTTGCATTCTTTTTTTTAGACTGAAGTACAATTGATTTATAATGTGTTAATTTCAGGTGTATAGCAAAGAGATTTGGTTGTGCATATGTATCTACTATATATCTGTACACATCTATCCATTCTCTTTCAGGTGCTTTTCTATGATAGGTTACTATAAGATTAAATATAATTCCCTGTGCAGTATAGTAGATCCTTGTTTATCTATTTTATGTATAGAAGGGTGTAGATCTGTTAAGCTCCTACCCCTAATTTATCCTTCTCCCCACCTTTTCCCTTTGGTAGCCATAAATTTGTTTTCTGTGTCTCTGAGTCTATTTCTGTTTCATAAATAAGTTCATTTGATTCATTATTTTAGATTCCACAGGTGAGTGGTATCATATGGTATTTGCCTTTCTCTGTCTGATTTACCTCACTAAGTATGATAATCTCTAGGTCCATCCATGTTGCTGCAAATGGAATTATCTCATTCCTTTTCTATGGCTGAGGAGTATTCCATTGTGTGTATATATTTGGTCTCTTCTTTAAGTCTGCCTCAAAGGGGCTATAGAAAAAAGCCCAGCTTTTGACAGATCTGTTAAGTCTCCTTAGTGTCCTACTTGTCCATTTTAAAAAAGCCTCAGAGAAGAGATGTTATGCAGTCAAAGCTCAAAAGGAAGCCTATGGTCATTCAGGCACCAGAAGTCAGGTTGCTTGATGGTCAGGTCTGTGTGTTAAATATCCCCAAAGTCAGGGCCAAAGGAATGGTCAATGGTGAGGCCAGAAGACTGGGCTGGACCAGTTCATGCTCTTTTTGAGTTAAGGTAAAGATTTCTGATTTTATTCTAAAAGTCTTGGGAAGCCATTGGAAAACTTTATGCAGTGGGCTTGACCTCAACCAGATTCCCCTTTTACAAAGAGATATCTAGATGCTCAGTCTAGATATCTCTTTGAGATATCTCTTTGAGTGGGTCGGTGCTATCATCCAGGCAGGAGATGATGGTGACTAAACCTAGGTTGGGAGGGGGATGTTTTTGGAAAGGAGAGAGATTCAAGAAATATATGAGAGACTATCAACAGAACCTGGTGATAGCTTAGTGAATAGCTTAGTTCTGACAACAGGGGATGCCTCCTGGATTTCTGGGTTGGCTGGCTGAGACCATTGGAGGTGCCATTTCTGAGATGAAGGTGATTGAATGCTTTGGGGGAGTTGGTGCGGGGAAGAGTGGCTCAGTCCTTGATTTGAGGCATTGTTAAGTTTGGGACACTTGGGAAACGTCCAGACAGAGATGCCAAGTCAGTGGTTGGATAGATGAGTCTGGAGATTAAAAGAGAGATCAGTGCTGGAGATTTAAATTTATGAGTTTTGGAAGGTTTCCAGATAGATGAGATCAGCTGTTAAGAAGTATAGAGGAAGAAGAGGTTGGGTATGGGGGAAGGTGTTTATGAAGCACCTACTATGTGTCATCATCTTGCATCCTGCAAGCGCTGGATGGTTGGATACCCATTTGGTCAATGAACAAAATGAGGCTCAGATAAGTTATTTGCCCAAGGGCACATAGTAAGTGTGCAGAATGTGAAAGTGAAGTTGCCCAGTCGTGTCTGAGTCTTTGCGACCCCATGGGCTGTAGCCCACCAGGCTCCTCTGTCCATGGGGTTTTTCAGGCAAGAGTACTGGAGTGGGTTGCCATTTCATTTGCCAGGGGATCTTCCTGACCCAGGGATTGAACCCCAGTCTCCCGCATTGCAGGCAGATGCTTTACCGTCTGAACCACCAGGGAAGCGTGCAGAGGTGGAATTTAAATCCAGCTCTCTCTCTTCCACATCGAAGAACAAAATCATTCATGAGGGTCCTGAAATTGACTGTCACTGGACAAATCTGAGTACTTTCTCATCCTTGCTCCCATCCTCAGGGCAGTGGGACCTTCTGATTGACCAGGCCCGGGACAAGGGTCATCCCTTGAAACAGGACACTGAGGTTGACCCCACTGACTGCATTGCTGCAGAGTGGGGGAGGGGAGGAACTGTGATCAGAGAAGGGCGGGTGGATGCTGGTGGGCACGAGGAGCAGGTGATCTTTGCAGACACTCTGCCTCTTGGGCACTAGTGTCCCAGGGATGGCGGCCTGTTTGGAAAAGCATGGCCACCACATGGCATTTCTTGGGTGACCTCGGCTTGTGAGCAGGGGAGGTCTGAAGCGGTGGGAGGCTCTTATTTCAGAGAGTTGAGCACAGAATGTTGGAGTCCTTTTCAATTGCAAAGTCACCCACAAAGGCATATGTCTCCCTGCAGCTTAGGCTACAGATGGGCAGTGAAGCCACACACACACACACACACACACAAACACACACACACACAAACACTCTCCAAGAGACTGATTTCAGATGAGCTTTTATTAGCTAGCATATCATCTGTGCAAAGAAGAGACTCATATCTGAGTGTTAGCATCATTGGCAGGAAAGAAAAATAAGCCTGCCAGACTCTTTCCTTCCTCCTCCAAAAGAAGGGGCAAGAGTGACCCCAGCAATCTGAGTGGGTGTGTTTGCTCTGAGCGCCTGTCCCTTGCCTTGTTTCCTAAACCCAGAACCAGAGAGGTCAAACCACCAGCTATCAGCAGGGTGATGGGTGGGGGTGTGTGGAGTCCCACTTCCCTGCTACTATATCAACATACCAGTCAGCCCTTGACACTCGGTCAGCATTTACGGAGCACCATCTCTGTCTCTCTGACTTGTGGCTGAGGGCAGAGAGGATGCCCGTGAAGCATGACTCAGAACTCTGTCCTCAAGGACTCTGCAAGTCACCGGGGACTTCATTCATTCATTCATCAGACCTTTTTTATTGGGGCGTAATTGCAACGCAAGTACAATGTTGTGTTAGTTTCTGCTGTATGACAAAGTGAGTCAGCTATACGAATACCTATTTTCCTTCTCTCTTGGACTACTCCCCCACCCAATTCCACCCCTCTAGGTTATCACAGAGCATCGAATTGAGCTTCCTGTGCTCTGCAGCAGTTTCCCACTAGCTAGCTGTTTTACACATGGTAGTGTATATATGTCAGTCCTACTCTCCCAGCTCATCCCACCCTCCCCTTCCCTCTCTGTGTCCGCATGTCTGTTCGTTACATCTGTGCCTCTATTCCTGCCCTGCAAGTAGGTTCATCTGTCCCATGAATTATCAGACATTTTTATCTGTCTTGTTCATTACTGTGGTGCTAGTACCGTGCCTGCTGCCTGACTCACTATAGGTAGTGAGAACACGTATGCTGGATGTGCAAACGAAGGAAGACATAAGAAAATGAAGTGGGTTATACCCTGTGATGAAAGCACCAGGAACCTTACTTCAGATGTTTACACTCACAGGGGGCACATAGATACTATCCCTGAATGACATACACTGTCTCCTCCAACCTGCTCCACTATACCTCATGTCTGACTCCGCTGGCCACTCTCCGGTCTTCAAAACTCACCCTTTCCTTGGTTTTCATGCTGTACTTTCTCCTCTGTTTCTTTTCCACCTTTCAGACCATCCAGCTCAGAGTACTCTTTAAATTTTTTTTTTTAAGTTATTTGGCTGTGCCAGGTTTTAGCTGCATCATGTGGGATCTAGATCCCTGACTAGGGATCAAACCCCGGCCCCCTGCTTTGGGAGCACAGAGGCTTAGGCACTGGACCACCAGGGAAGTCCCCATAGTTCAGGCTACTCTTTCCTACCTGTCTCCAGCTGTAGGTGTCTTCAGCTATTTTTTCATCACCCTCCATAGCTTTTCTGCACACCTGCTGCCTCAGGGCTATTTTGATGCTGGTGAGCCCCTCCGAAATGCTCCTTCATTCTGTCAACAGGTGTTTACAGGCTGCTATCCATGTGCCTCTTTCTAGGTGTTAGAGATGATACAGTGAACCACACACAAGTCCTTGTCCTCCAAGAATGTCTATCTCCTACTCTCAAGTCTTTTTTTTGAGTTCCAGACTCATGTAGCCAAACGTATACATGATGTTCTGCTGCTGCTGCTGCTTAGTCACTTCAGTCGTGTCTGACTCTGTGTGACCCCATAGGCAGAAGCCCACCAGGCTCCCCCGTCCCTGGGATTCTCCAGGCAAGAACACAGGAGTGGGTTGCCATTTCCTTCTCCAATGTGTGAAAGTGAAAAGTGAAAGTGAAGTCGCTCAGTTGTGTCCAACCCTTAGCGATCCCACGGACTGCAGCCTACCAGGCTCCTCCATCCATGGGATTTTCTAGGCAAGAGTACTGGAGTGGCTTGCCATTGCCTTCTCCTGGACATCAAAAAGAGATTCATCCTTTCTCCCACCAGACCAGCCCCTCCTCTTGTTTTATGGGCCTCAGCAGATGGTTCTTTCCATCACCTGTTTCCCCAAAGCAGAGAATAGAGACTCATTCTAGACTCTGCCCTCTCCCCACACCTCCCACTCCCAACAGGTCCCAATCCCATCATTCCCACCTCTCCCAGATTGCTTCCTTTTCCCTACTGTCCACCCACAAACGTTCCTTATCTCCCGCCTGTATTTATTGCCATGGCCGCCATATTGGTCTCTCTGCTTTTGTTCTTTCCTTCTTTCAACTCATCTCCCCACTGCAGCCAGAGGGATCGAAGATCCCAATAATTTCATATTGCTGCATTACTTAAAAACCTGAGAGCTTTCCACTGCCCAAGGGTGAGAACCCAAGCTTTTAAGCGTGGCCTTCAGGACCTTTCATGACTTTCCCCTCTGTACACTCTCCCAGCCCCCACTCTTATATGGTCTCATGCTGACTTGCTCTTGGCTCCTCTAGTGTGACCCAACAGCCCTTTGCTCATGCCAGCTTTCTTCTCTGCAGCTGTTCTTCCAGCTCCCTGCAGAGAACTGGCCTCTCCCTCCCTCATACCCCTCTTGTGCCCTGTCATCCAGCTCTGCTCCTATACTCTTAAAAAAAAATCTTATGTGTTTTTTAATTGGTGGAAAATTGCTTTACAATTTTGTGTTGGTTTCTGCCATACAACAATGCAAATCAGTCATAATTATATATATATATATATATATATATCCCTTTCCTCCTAAACCTCCTTTCCCTCTCCCATCTCTACCCCTAGCTTTATTCTTTCCTTCATAAATTTTATTTATTTATTATTTGGCTATGCTGGGTTCTAATTGTGGCATGTGGGATCTAGCTCCTTGACCAAGGGTTGAACCCAGGCCCCCGGCATTAGGAGCATGGAGTCTTAACCACTGGACCAGCAGGGAAGTCCCTCTGCTTCTGTGGTCTTATTGCACATGTGTGTTTACATGACTCTCCTTTAAATCCCATAATAGGAGGAGCAGTCGCTTAGTCTTCCCAGTGCCTGGCACTTGTAGGTGACCGTAGTGGGTGTTATTGGTACCCTGCCCTTATTCCTTCAGCTTGTCCCCCTTACATACCAGCTGTACGTTTCTGCTTGCCAGCATGGGAGATGCTGTATGTGAGGGTTTTCTCTGACCATAGGAGCGTGCCTGGGAGGTGAATGGAGCAGAATGGAAGTGTCAGGGTGTTAACATTTTAGGGAACATTGGTGGGTAAATAATAATTAAAAATAACTGCAGTGGAATCATAGTCAGCCATAGAAAGGAACAAAATTAGGTCATTTGTAGAGACGTGGAGGAACCTAGAGTCTGTCATGCAGAGTGAAGTAAGTCAGAAAGAGAAAAACAAATACCATACATTAATGCATATATATGGAATCTATAAAAATGGTATAGGTAGGGACTTCCCTGGTGGCCCAGTGGTAAAGAATCCGCCTGCCATTGCAGGAGACATGGATTTGATCTCTGGTCCCGGAAGATCCTACACGCTGTGGAGCAACTGTGCCACACTGCTGAGCTCTGGAGCCTGGGAGCTTGTGTACCTGGGGAAGCCCACGTGCCCTAGAGCCTGTGCTCCGCAACAAGAGAAGCCACCGCACCTAGAGAGAAGCCTGCTTAGCAGGGAAGACCATAAACAAATAAATAAAGTTATGTTAAAAATGCTATAGATAATCTTATTTGCAAAATAGAAACAGAGACACATGTAGAGAGCAAACATATGGACTCCGAGGAGGGAAAGGAAGGGGCGCAAGGAATTGGGAGATTGGGGTTGACATCCATACACAACTGATACTGCGCATAAAACAGATGACTAACGAGGACCCGCTGTATAGTTCAGGGAACTCAACTCAGTGCTCTGTGGTGACCTAAAAGGGAAGGAGATCCAAAAAATGGGGATGTATGTACAGCTATAGCTGATTCCCTCTGCTGTACAGCAGAGACTAACACAAGATTGTAAAGCAGCTGTGAAAAGTAAAAGTCGCTCAGTCGTGTCCAACTCTTTGCGACCCCATGGACTATACAGTCCATGGGATTCTCCAGGCTGGAATCCTGGAGTGGGTGACCTTTCCCTTCTCCAGGAGATCTTCCCAATCCAGGGATCAAACCCAGGTCTCCCCGTGTTGCAGGCGGATTCTTTACCAGCTGAGCCACCGGGGAAGACCAAGAATACTGGAGTGGGTAGCCTACCCCTTCTCCAGCGGATCTTCCTGACCCAGGAATCAAACTGGGGTCTCCAGATTGCAAAGCAACTATACTCTAATACAAATTAATTCAAAAAAAGCTTCTAACTATAGATGAGCATTGCCCAGCTTCCTCACTGCTTGGGTGCACCCATGATGAGATGATCTTCACACGTGCTCTCGGCGGCCCCCATCGTGAGTGTGCTCCAGCCGTGTCAGGGGTAACTTGCTCATCAGCACACCCTCCCCTCCTGTCATGGCCCCACTTCTCTGCTGAGACTTCCGGTGGTCATCATCTCACTAACGCATCCAGATCTTTGTCTCAACGTCTGCCTCCGCCCAACTAAGACAGTGACTGAAAGATGTTTAATGACTGACTAAATATGTCATACAGTGACTGTAAAGTATCTGTAAAACAGTAAGTGGTGAGCGATGTGAGACAGTTTACAACCACGAATCAGCTGTTTCAAAGCCTCTGTAAGTCAGGATAAGGACCCCAGTGAGGATGGCAAGTAGTTAGCGTTAACACTGAGTAGGCATTTACCAGGTCCCAGGCTCTAAGAGGGAGTGTGTCTGTGTGTATTTTTTTTTTTTCCTCTCATTTAAACATCACAACAGCTCATGGTCAGGCCATTATAATAATCCCTATTTATAGATAAGGAAGTAAGCTGGGAGACAAAATGGTTAACCCAGCCTCCCAGCTGTAGGTGGGGGAGCTGGGAACTGGCTCCAGACATCTGGTTTTGAGCTGGATTCTGAGCTGCGGTGCCTTATGGAGAGGGTGAGACTTGATTGGGTTTTGGAAGAGGTGATGAAGGGCGTTCCAGGAAGGGGGGGTCAGCAGGAGCAAAGGCAAGATGAGAAAGTACAGGATTTCTTCAGGGTCATATGCCTTGAGGGGAGGTTTTTTGTTCTTCTGTTTTGCTTCTTTTTCTTCAGCTTTATTCAGAAATAATTGACACACATCACTGTAATTGCATTTTTACTATAAAATAATATACTCATTGTAATAAAGAGAAAAAGGGCTTCCCAGGTGACTCAATGGAAAAGAATCTGCCTGTCAAGCAGGAGACACAGTGTTCGATCCCTGGTTGGGATGATCCCCTAGAGAAGGAAATGGCAACCCACTCCAGTATTCTTGCCTGGGAGATCCCACGAGCAGAGGAGCCTGGTGGGCTACAGTCCATGGGGTCACAGAGTCGGACACAACTAAACAACTAACCAGAAGCAGCAGCGATAAAGAGAAGAAACAGAAAAGCAGATTCTGATGCTGTTATATGGACCTAACCACTGTTAAAGTTCTCGTCTGTTTCTTTCTAATGAAAGTGGGACTTCATTTACTTGCAGGAAGCTCTGCCTTCTGCAGTGATCTCATTTCCTCCTCCCCCCTTCCTGTCCCCTATATTATTATTTAAAAGATGATGCTGTTAAAGTGCTGCACTCATTATGCCAGCAAATTTGGAAAACTCAGCTGTGGCCACAGGACTGGAAAAGGTCAGTTTTATTATCAGGTGGCACTGGTGATAAAGAACTTGCCTGCCAATGCCGGAGATGTAAGAGTGGCTGTTTTGATCCCTGGGTTGGGAAAGATCCCCTGGAGGAGGGCATAGTGACCCACTCCAGTATTCTTGCCTGGAGAATCCCATGGACAGAGGAGCCAGGCAGGCCACAGTCCATAGGGTCGCAAAGAGTCGGACACGACTGAAGAGACTTAACATGCACACACACGCTATATTGTTACCAGCATCCTGGGATGTGGGGAAGGCTGAGGGGTCAAAAGCTGGAATCAGAAACCTTGGAGGAACCTGGCTACAGATGCTGCAGTAGCAGATTCTTTTCTGTAACTTTACTAATTTTAGGCAGAGGTTGCAGGAGTCTCAAATGCACACTGGAACTTAGATTCAAAACCACTGGATTCTGGAGCCCCATGGCCAAGGTTGCAAACTCAAATGCCTGCAAGGGCCAGGCAGCCATGGTCAACCCCTCGAGGTAAGATGGTAAATGGCAGCATCTGTGTCTTGTCTGGAGGAGGCAGGCGAGAGTCCACTGCAGCCCCTCATTGCTTGGTGGGCATGGGGGTTCAGCATGGCTGCTTTTTCCCTTCAATAGGAAAGAGAAAACAGAAATCCAATTTTTAAAAGGAAGAACATCCTAAATTGTGAGTATTGGTCATAAATTAATTTTTAAAAAACATTTTGCAGGGTGACATTGAGAAGCTCAAACAAAATGTGTTAATGGATCAGATTCAGCTTATAACCCCCTTATTAAGACCCACTACTTAAGACAATAGAATATTGTGCTTAGCTTGACAGAATCCATTTTAAATAAATAATGAGAAACCAAGAGAATCTCAACGTCAGAATCATTAGTGTTATAGATTCTTAGAGGTAAAACTATCTCCTAGATACCTGACACATTCAATCATTAGAATAACAGACAGAATTTAAGCTGAAATCTCAGGAATGTAAAATCGAATAACCAGAAAAACAGAATTACTAGCACTATTTGTTTTTTTGAGTCTAGACCTTTACTAATTAACCTCTACAACCTCATAATCAAGCATTATTAGAATTTCAGGTACCTCCTACAACAAGTATCTGGCCTTTAAGAAAGCTGGTTGAATGACTCTACTTGGCAAATCTCTGCTTGAATGAACTGCACCCCCTCCAAGACATTCTTGTTCATTTCTTCCAAAAATATCTACTTTAAATATTATTTATTTCTTTGGGCTTCTCTGAGGGCTCAGTGGTAAGGAATCCAGCTGCAACGAAGGAGATGCAGGAGACACAGGTTCGATCCCTGGGTGGGGAAGATCTCCTGGAGGAGGGCATGGCAACCAACTCCAGTATTCTTGCCTGGAGAATCCTATGGTCAGAGGAGCCTGGTGGGCTGCGGTCCATAGGGTCGCAAAGAGTCGGACACGACTGAAGTGACTAAGCACACAACTACATTTATTTGTTTGGCTGTGCTGAGTCTTAGTTGCGGCTTTTGAACTCTCAGTTGCAGCACGTGGGATCTAGTTCCTTGATCAGAGACTGAACCCAGGCCCCCTGCATCGAGAGTATGGAGTCTTAGCCACTGGACCACTAGGGAAGTCCCGCCAAAATATTTTTTATTGAGCACCTAATACATACGGGCAGCAGTGAACCAGAAAGGCATAATGCCCACCGTGATGCAACTCACATTCTTGTGCTGGTGGGCAGGCAGAAAGCAGACACGAAAGGTAATTTTAGACAGTGATCAGCTCTAAGGAGAAAGGGAACAGCATAATACTACAGAAAGTGGCATGATGGGATGATCAGGGTGGACCTCTCCTCCTTTGAGAGGAGACCCAAATGATGAGGAAGGGTCAGCCATGGGCAGATCTGGGGAAGGGAGGTCCAACCTGGGAAGCGGCAAGTGCAAAGGCCCTGAGGTGGGGGCGAGCCTGTGTGATCCTGGTGCAGGAAAAGCGCTGGTGGGCTGAACACCGTGAGTGGGAGGCGGAACAAGGTGGGAGAGATGAGGCCAGGCTGCTGGGCGGCAGTGCACCCTCTTGCCGTTTCTAATAAATAATGAGGAACTTTCGGCACACCTGTGTTTAACCCACTGCCCACTACACATTACACACAAGTGCTTGCTAAGCGATTTGGATGCAGGGGCAGGTCACAGAGAATGAGGTCAGGGTTAGTAGCGCCCTGGGCAACCGCTTCATACAAGGGTCCGTGGTTGTGCTTCGTCAGTGCTTTGCAAGCATTCTCGTGCCTGCGTGCTTATTGCTTCAGTCGTGTCTGACTCTTTGCGAACCCCTTGGACTCTAGCCTGCCAGGCTCCTTTGCCCATGGGATTCTCCAGGCAAGCACTGGAGTGGGTTGCCATACTCTCCTTCAGGGCATCTTCCCGACCCAGGGATGGAGCCCTAGTCTCTCATGTCTTCTGCATTGGCAGGCAGGTTCTTGACCACTAGTGCCACCTGGGAAACCTGTGCGAGCATCTTCTTTACATAAACCACCTGCCCATCACCCTTGCCTTGTGGCTTCCCTTCCTCTCTGGTCCTGTGGGGCTGGGCTCCTATATCTCCATCAACGACAGCCAGACGGGGAGGAGAGACAACTTTCAGAAGTGTGTGTGAGAGCTGTCACAGCCTCTGTGCTTGCTATCTCCATGGTACCCAGGCAGGGGGACAATCTAATTAGGCTATTTTCAGCATCCCAGAGGGAGGGGAAGTGGAGGGAGATGGGGAGAAGGGGGCCTGCCTCTCTCGCTGCCTTATCTCTCCTCTCTCTCTCTCCCTCTCGGAAGTTATTATTGATTAAGCAGTCAGAGGCCACGGAGGCAGGACCTTTCTATGCTCCGTGCTGGGATCAGAGGAGGCTTTTCGGCATCGTGGTGGGACTTGCCAACCGCATCAGGGACCCCAGGGCTGGCGGGCTTCCAAGCGCCTGGTGCTAATGAGCTCTGAAGCCTACAGCTTTGACCGAAAACACGTCCCCTGCAGGCTGTTTGTCCTCTGCCAGGGTGGGGCTGCCACCAGCTTCCTGTGGAATGATGGGCCCAGAGACAAGGAGGCTGGCAGGCAGGCCTTTATTTCTTAGCCTGGGGCCTGTGTTGGCCTTCAAGGCTTTTGCCTGTGATCTTCAGAGCCTTGCAAGGAAGTTAGGCTTTCATCTGCCTGGAGCACAAGGCCAGTGGCTCCTGGGAGTGACTCAGGGCCATGGACTCAATAAAGATACAGTTGACTAAATCCCAAATGGCCAGAGGTTGCATCCAGTTTGCTGGTCCCATGCCACAGCTTGTAGCATCCAGAGGTTCTAAGCATTTATTCACCAAATATCCTGCTATGTACTTGTAAGAAGGCTGACTCTAAAGGCCCACCTTCTTTAATTCACAAGGCCCCACTTTTCACATCTCTGTGTTTGCTCCTGCTTTGCCCAAGCTTGTTGGAGCTGGATGTTAGTGAGGTCAAAGCACATTGAAAACTGTTGGGTACCTTTAAAGCTCTCACTGGACATAGAAACGGTGCTGGGTGAGACTCCTGCACCATCTCATTTCACCCTCATACAGCTCCATGAAGTAGGCATTTTTATTCTCCCCATTTCACAGATGAGAAAACTGAGGCATAGGGAAGTAAAGGCATGTGCCCAAGCTAACAAGGCTGGAGACAGATTTGAGATTAACAGTCACATTTGCCTGACTCCAGGGCCAGCCTCCCAAGGTAACCAATTTAAATGGGACTCTCAGTTTTAGGATTCAAAGGAGTTTAATAGATTAATATGATTTATGAATCTCCAAGAAGGGGCATTTCCTGCAATCATTCGACCCTTCCCTTTTTATTTTCTGGGCACACTTGTTAACATCTTCTGACAGCATTTTGGGAACGGTTGCTCGGAGGTAATTAAACAGAGCGAGTGATAATGTCCTTAATTAATCCAATCCAGTCTCTTTCATTTGTGCTTATTTCCTTATATTGGCAATAGTTCCAACAGGAGGGCTTTACAACCACATCCCCTGGTTCTTCCTTCTGACTCCAGAAAGAGCATGAACACCAAAGGGGGAATTTTCAAAGAGCATCTCATCTCGGGTTACTGCTTTGCACCAGTTTGAGGTGTGATGCTCTCTATCACAGCAGAGGGCTCATGTGGCTTTTGAACCAGGGTTAAGGCTGTTACACACACACACACACACACACATACACCCCCTGATGAATCAGATCTCACTATGAGCCTTTTGTTTAAAATATCATAGAGCCACAGGATTTCAAAGACACCCCTCTGATATTTTTTCTTTGCTGTGTTCCTTTTTACCCGTTATTTACCTATTCGATAAGTGAAAGTGACTTGAAGATGGAAGCCTCACCCATCTGCCTGGTACTTCTCTCCTTTAGCATCTAGTAGAGGATTGGATGGGCTTCCCTGGTGGCTTAGTGGTAAGAATCTGCTTGCCAATGCAAGAGATACGGGTTCGATCCCTGGGTTGGGAAGATCCCCTGGAGGAGAGCATGGCAACCCACTCCGGTGTTCCTACATGAAGAATCCCATGGACAGAGGAGCCTGGTGAGCTACAGTCCATGGGGTCACAAAGAGTCGGACATGGCTGAAGTGACTTAGCATTCACGTGTGCAGAGGGTTGGACAAACAGAGCACTCAACAGATGACTGTCTGGTGGGTCTTTTATGTTAATCAGCGTTGCTACATCATCATCATCATAACCACCATTTTTTATTGTCTTTCATGTATAGACAGTGGGTTTAATGTTTTTCAGCCAGCAGTTGGCACACTGTACCTCATGGGCCAAGTTCACCTGGCTGTCTATTTCTGTAAATAAAGTACTATCAGAACACAGCCATGCCTAGTTATATATGTATTGTCTGTGTCTCTTTTAGTTCTGCAATGGCAGAGTTGAGTAGTTGTGGTAGAGACTACATGACCCTGTAAAGCTTAAAATATTTACCACCTGGCTCTTTACAGAAAAAGTTGGTTGACCCCTGCTTTATAAACAAACCTGAAAGGCAGTGTTCCCATTATACAGATGAGAGGATTGAGGTTCAAGGAGGTTAAACAATTTTCCCAACTGATAAGTAGTGAATGCAGGGTGTGGACTCAGGTCTAGCTCTCTAAAGCCAAGGCTTTTTTAGCCTATCTTATGCTCCCTGTTCCCCGATACTGCAGAAAATTGAGAACAGACTGAAATTTTTCGCCTTGATTTTCGATCCCAGATTTTGGAGCATCTGGGGTTAATTCTTTTGGGAGCTTTGAGGGCACTGCCACCTAAAATCACTTGAGAAAGCAGGCAGGATACCTGAGTAGTTTGTGACTGGAGGGAACTGTTGCTCTCTGCATAAATACACAAATTTGCTCCTGGAGATCAAAGGTGTCTGGAGCAGCTGATTCATCAATACCTTTGAAGTCTGGTGCCAATTTCACAAAGACAAATTAATCTTTAGCTTCTTAGCTGCTGATGGTTTCAGCCCTCCTAGAGCTTTCACCTGGAACATCTTGCCCACGTTTCTCCATGCCACAGATTCTTCGTGCATGTGCACGTGTTAAGTCACTTCTGTCGACTCTTTGCAGTCCTAAGACTGTAGCCGGCCAGGCTCCTCTGTCCATGGGATTCTCCAGGCAAGAATACTGGAGTGGGTTGCTGTGCCTTCCTCCAGGTGACCTTCCCGACCCAGGGATCGAACCTGTCTCCTGCGTCTCCTGCATTGCAAGCGGACTCTTTACCACTGGGCTACTGGGGAAGCTCTGCCACAGATTCCTCAGTTCAGTTCAGTTCAGTTGCTCAGTCGTGTCCGACTCTTTGCGACCCCATGAATCACAGCACGCCAGGCCTCCCTGTCCATCACTAACTCCAGGAGTTCACTCAAACTCATGTCCATCGAGTCAGTGATGCCATCCAACCATCTCATCCTCTTTCGTCCCTGTCTCCTCCCGCCCCCAATCCCTCCCAGCATCAGAGTCTTTTCCAGTGAGTCAACTCTTTACATGAGGTGGCCAAAGTATTGGAGTTTCAGCTTTAGCATCAGTCCTTCCAGTGAACACCCAGGACTGATCTCCTTTAGAATGGACTGGTTGGATCTCCTAGAGCTGTCTAAATCTTTGCTGACTATGTATGCAAGGAAGAGGAGGGGCAGTAACACTGAATTCACAAGTGTAAGTCCATGTAGTTGGTTGTGTAATAGGTGGTGATGAGGGCAGAGATTATTTTTGTCTTTGCACAAAGGAAGATACAGGGACTAGCCTTCCAGTTTTGGTGGCTTTATCATCAATTATATTTTCGTTGGGCAGATCCTACAAGACTAATAACCAGACTCAACTCAGTACATTCATTTTACTTGTTTATTTATTGGATCTTTAAAAAAAGATATTTACTTGTCTGTGTTGTGTATTAGCTGTGCCACACAGGATATTCACTGCATCATGTGGGATTTTCACTGCAGTGCATGGACTCTTTAGTTGTGATGTGCAGGTTTAGATGCTCCAAGGCATGTAGGATCTTAGTTCCCCAACCAGGGATCTAACCCACATCCCCTGCTTTGAAAGGCAGGTTCTTAACCACTGGACCACCAGGGAAGTCCCAGGACATTCATTTTATTGGCTGATTGGTTGATGGATTAGACCTATGACAACCTTTATATCGAAAGTATTACAAAAGCATTATACCACGTATTAAAGGAATGGGCTGTGTGGGAAATCACGAAGGGAGATGAAGTCAACACCAGTGTGCAGGGACATACTGTGCTTCTTAGGCACTTTCCTGGGACGTTTAAAAACATAATCCCCAAGAAAGGCAATTGTGACCTAGGTGAGTATTCTCTGGTATTAGAAATTTCAAAATGCATTTTAAAGTGTTGAGCAGGAGTCTAAATGTTTATGTATATGTTGGGGCTTCCTGCCCCATGGGAACTTTTGCTCTTCTGAAAAGACAGGATGTAAGATTTTGTGAAAGGCACTTTTCTATACATCATCTCACTGGAGTTTCATAAATAGATTTCCAAGTTGGAATAATTACCCCCATCTTGTAGAAAAAGGGAACGGACACTCAAAATTATCAAGTAATTTGTTGAAAATCTCATGGCTATTGGCTAAGCTGGAATTCCCATTTAGATCTCTCTTATTGAAAGTCCTTATTCTTTGAAAATAACATCATCAACAACAATAAATATTAATAGATAACACAAACTACCCACTATGTATCAGGCATTGTGGTAAACACCGTCCATCAATTATCTCACTTAATCCTCATGATAAAACAGTGGGGTCACTCAGGGTCGGACACGACTGAGCGACTTCACTTTCACACATTGGAGAAGGAAATGGCAACCCACTCCAGTGTTCTTGCCTGGAGAATCCCAGGGAGGGGGGAGTCTGGTGGGCTTCCGTCTATGGGGTCACACAGAGTCGGACATGACTGAAGTGATTTAGCAGCAGCAGCAGCAACCTTACAAAATAGGTTATTATTCCCATTTTACAGGTGAGGGAAACTGAGGTTTAGGGAAGTTAATTTACTAGCTCAAGGCTCCCCAGCTTGTAAACATCAGGGAAGGGGCTTGAATACATCCTTGTGTGACACCAGTGCTGCAAGGACATGGACTCTGCCAACTTCCGCCCTTCTCAAGTCATACCGATTCATGCATTCAACCCAGAGGGTCTTTCCTTAGAGGCCATCTCATCTATCCTTCATCCAATAAGGGATCAACTGGCCTTAAGGAAGTCCCCTCATGCCTATATTCCCTTCTAACAGGAGATTTTTGGCTATTTAACATTTTTATTTATTCATTTAAAAATTTTATTGAAGTGTAGTTGATTTACAATGTTGTGCCAGTTTCAGGTGTACAGCATGGTGATTTCATTACATATATACATCTGTTCATTCTTTTTAGATTCTTTTCCCTTATAAGTTATTACAGAATATTGAGTAGAGTTCCCTGTGCTATATAGTAGGCGCTTGTTGGTTATTTTATATATAGTAGTGTGAGCATTTTATATAGAGTAATGTGTGTATGTTAATCCCAAGGATTTTTGGTTACTTAAAGGAGAAAGGTCTGAACTTGGATTTCTTCCCTGTACCAGCCAAGACCATTCACGCTTCCCCAAGTCCTATGTTGTCCCCTACTGAGAGGCCAGCTCAGAGTCCCAGCCCTTGATTGGACAGAGGTAACCACAGCTGGATCCCTGCCCAGGCCAGCCTTTGCTGCCCACTGTTTGCCTGTCTTGGAGGCTTTCATAATCAGCAGAATCCTTCTGTGGAGAGGGCTTCTTGAACTCATGTTGGCCTGGCTCCCCCTCATTATTCATGCCCTGCACTCAAAGCTTTGGCCCCAGATCTGGCAAGAGGGTTCTGGCCTCTAGTCTGAATTTAGACTCATGCCAGTTGGCACCACTTCCTGAGGAAGTCATTAAATATGGTCAATTAAGACCAGTTTCTCAGTATCTCCTGTTTCCTTCCTGTGTTTTTTTTTCCCCCATTCATTCTCTTTTCCTACCCTCAATCTGTTTACCCTGCCTCTTAGCATTTGCCCCGCACACCATCCTTCCCTTCATGGGTCATCTTTTACAAGCTGTGTCTTTGAGCAAGGTGTAGGAAGAGGAGGGTTGTTCCATTGGGATGAAGGCAAACGGTTGCAAAGCAGCAGAGAGAAGAGTCTCAACACGTGCAGACTTTGCAGTGTTCTCTCTGCCTCCATCCCAGCTGTTTTTAGTCCAGGAGAGGCACTGCAGCTGGAAATATTTCCAAAATATGTCTGCTTAAAGTTCTTTACAGATTCTCAGTCACTTGTCAACTTTGGTCATGCAGTTTTAAAAATTTAAGTAATTAATGGCTGTGCTGAGTCTTTGTTGCTGCATGTGGGCTTCCTCTAAAGTTGTGGTGAGTGGAGGCTCCTCTCTAGTTGTGGTCCTTGGGCTTTTTCTTGCAGTGGCTTCTCTTGTGGAGCCTGGGCTCTAGGGTGCTTGGGCTTCAGTAGTTGCAGCACGCAGGCTCAGATTCATGTGGAATCTTCCTGAAGCAGGGATTGAACCTGTGTTCCCTGCGTTGGTAGGTGGATTCCTATCCACTGCACTGCCAGGGAAATCCTAGTCATACAATTCTAATGTGTGTAAGTATCACCTGGTGCTCTTATGACGATGCAGACTCTTTGGCGCCATATTCAGAGCCCCTGATTCAGCAGGTGTGGGTTGTCTGCCTTTGCAAGAGCCTCTAGGAGATCTGATGCAGAAGGTCCAGGAACTGAACTTTGGAAAGTTTCTACCCACATGACAAAGTTCAAACTCCTTAGAGTGAGCCTTTATCTGCTTAGGCTGCCATAATAAAATACCTTAGGCTGGGTGGCTTAAACAACAGAAATCTGTTTTCTTGAAGTTCTCGAGGCTGGAAGTCCAAGATTAAGGTTCGCTGATTCAGTTTCTGGTGAGGCCCCTCCTCACTCTTGCAGATGGTTGGTTCCTTCTTATGATACCCTCACATGAACTTTCCTTGGTGTGTGTCTAAGAAGAGAGACAGAGGTAGAGATCAGGGTTGAGGTAGAGGAAGAGACAGAAAGAGGGCAGGGGCTCTTTGGTGTCTCTTAAAAGGATACTAATCCTATTGGATTAGGGCCCTACCTCTATGACCTCCCTTAACCTTAATTCGGCTAAAGGCCCCATCTCCAAGCATAGCCACTGTGTGGTTAGGACTTCAAAATATGAATTTGGGGTTGGAGGGAATATTTAATCCATCCATATCAGTATGGCATATAAGACTCTTTAGCATATTCTTTCCATCTCCAGTTTCCCTTCCTTTCTGGATTCTACGGTCCAAATGTACCAAACAACACTAGGCCTCTGATACGGTGGAGCTATAAGTTCCAAGACCTTTGTGATTATAACTGTCAGACATTCAGTGTGAGTGGGATATTCTATCACTTACTTCTCTTTAAGGAAATTATACACAAGGACAGAGTCTTGCATTTATTTTTATCTGCAGACACCTAATATCTCCCCAGTCCTAGGCTCCCCTGGTAGTTGGTGTTGGAGCAAGACAGTGAGGCCCAGAACTTGTTGGGATTTCAGTTCCTGGTTTGTTTCAATCTGGAAGTGCTGGGTGTGCCAGGCTGAGCTTGCTCATTCAATCTCATATACAGAGAAGACAGGGTGTTTCTACCCTTTCTACAAGCCTCATAGATGCTTGACTCTCCTATGGAGCAGGAGTGAATCAACTTGGGGTGATTTTCCTCTCTCTCCTCCTTTAGGGGTATTTTCCAGTGTCTGTAGTCTTTCTTCTTCTTTTCTTTTTGGCTATGCTTGGTTCAGCGTGTGGAATTTTAGTTCCCTGACCAAGGATCGAACCTGCAGTGGAGTCTTAACCACTGGACCACCAATGATCCAATGCGTCATCATCACTGCGGGAGGGTGGTGGCTCTTGGCATCTATTGCGTGTAAAGGCCAGGGGTGCTTCTCAATACCCTGGACATCACAGCACTCACTCCTTTCTTTTTTAAAAATTTATTTTATTATTCAGTTCAGTTCAGTTCAGTCGCTCAGTCATGTCCGATTCTTTGCGACCCCATGAATCACAGCACTCCAGGCCTCCCTGTCCATCACCAACTCCCGGAGTTCACTCAAACTCATGTCCATCAAGTCGGTGATGCCATCCAGCCATCTCATTCTCTGTCGTTCCCGTCTCCTCCGACCCCCAATCCCTCCCAGCATCAGACTCTTTTCCAGTGAGTCAACTCGTCGCATGAGGTGGCCAAAGTATTGGAGTTTTTATTATTTTATATTTTTGCCATCCTGGGTCTTAGTTGTTGCATGCAAACTCTTAGCTGCGACATGTGGGATCTAGCTCCCTTATGTCTCCCTGCATTGGGAGCTCTAAGTCTTAGCCACTGGACCACCAGGGACGTCCTGACTCCCTTCTTTCCATACACACATAATGAAAAGTGATCCAGTCCAAACAGTAGTGATGACATTGAGAAATTCTCTACTAGTGGTCCTGCTGAGGGCATGTTTGCAAAACAGTCTTTTACAAATGAGGGACGCAAGTGTAAAATAGGATACAGAGCCAGACTTCTGATATTTAAGGCTCAGTGCCATTAGTAAAATGTGGCTCAATCCATGTGTCTAATCCCAGACATTCAGATGAGCTAGTTCTCTTCCCATGTGAAGTAGGGAGATGGGGAGCTGGGGTGCGGAGGAAGAGGATGAAGACTGAGTTAACTGGCTATTCTTTTCACTAAGGGTTGAGGTGGAAATTTGGTTAGGGCTGGAAAGAAGATGCATTAGGGTTCTCTTGCAGCTGGATCCTATCACTACCCACTGCCTGGCTATAAAATAATACAAAATTTTTTTCTTACAGTTTTGGAGACTGTAAGTCTGAAATCAAGGTGTTGGTAAGGCCACACTCTCTCTTAAAATCTATAAGAATTGTTTTTTTTGCGTGTGTATGTGTGTGTGTGTGTGTGGCTGTACCTCAAGATAGGTGGAACTTCCCTGACCATGGATCGAACCCATGCCCCCTACACTGGAAGCACGGAGTTTTAACCACTGGACCACCAGGGAAGTCTGAAATCTGTAAGGAGAGCACTTCCTTGCCTTCCTGCCTTCAAGCATTGCTTGACTTGTGGCTGAAAGACTCCAGCCTCTGCCTCTGCCTTCATGTGACCTTCTTTCCTCTGTGCTTTTATGTGTCAAATATCTCTGCATTTCTCTTGTGAGCACACCTGTCACTGTATTTAGGGCCTGCCCAGCTGGGTAATTCAGGATGACCTCATAGTGAGATTCTTCATTTGGTTATATCTGCAAAGACCCTCTTTCTATATAAAGTCACATTCATAGGTTCTGGGGATTAGCACTTGGACAGACTTTCGTGGGGATACTATCCAACCCAGGATAGAATGGGATACAACAGAAAGATAGAAGGGATAAGAGAATACTGTGGAAAGTGATTTACCACCTAAAATTCAGGGAAAGGAGAGGTTGAGGCAGAGAGGGAGTAACAGTAATAAAACATCTAGTATATACCAGGGTAGCTCAGATGGTAAAGAATCTACCTGCAGTACAGGAGACTGGGGCTTGATCCTTGGGTTGGGAAGATCCCCTGGAGAAGGGAATGGCACCCCACTCCAGTATTCTTGCCTGTAGAATCCCAAGGACAGAGGAGCCTGGTGGGCTACCATCCATGGGGTCACAAAGAGGCGTCAGACGTGACTAAGCGACTAACACTGTATGCCAGGAGCTGGACTAAAGCTCTCCATTTCTCATAGCCATGACTCCTTGCTAACGCTTGGCGGATTGGTCATCTCCATTTTTTAATTCATTTTTTAGTTTTAATTGGAGGGTAATTGCTCTACAATATCGTGTTGGTTTCTGCCACACAACAACATGAATTGGCCATGAGTACACACATGTCCCCTCCCTCTTGTACCCCTCTCCCACTTCCCACCCCATCCCACCCCTCCAGGGTGTCACACAGCACCAGGCTTGAGCCCCTGATAGCAAGTTCCCACTGGTTTTCTAGTTTGCGTATGGTAACGTGTGTGTTTCGCTGCTACTCTCTCAGTTTGCCCCTCCCTCTCCTCTCCACACTGTGCCCACAAGTCTAGAGCCTGTTGTTCAGAATAAAGTAAGTCATAAAGAGAAAAATAAACATCATATATTAACACATAGATATGGAATCTAAAAAGATGGTAGTGATGAACCTATTTGCAGGGGTTATCTCAATTTTAAAGGTGAAAATAGAAGCTCAGGGAAAGTAAACAAGGAGCTCAAACACATTCAGAAACTGAACACAGCTCTGCTGATTCTTCCCTGGTAGATCACTGGTAAAGAATCTGCCTGTAATATAGGAGATGCAAACTCGATGCCTGGGTTGGGAAGATCCCGTAGAGAAGGAAATGGCACCCACCTCCAGTATTCTTGCCTGGGAAATCCCACAGACAGAGGAACCTGGTGGGCTACAGTCCATGGGATTGCAAGAGTCGGACACGACTGAGTGACTAGACCACCACCACCACCACAGTTGAGTCTAGAGTTTGTGCTCTTTCTAGGGTAAGGGAAGCATTTGCATGGCTTCTTACTAGCTGCTATAGGGAGAGGTCAAGACTTGGACATCTCTTTTGCAACACAGAAGCTGTCACTGCTCATCCTGGGCCTCTCCCAGCCTGGCACTCACCACCTTGCCTTTGGCAGCTAGAACTCAGGGCCTTGGGCAGCCCAGCTGGCGGGGCACAGAGGCAGATTTTGGCAGGTTCAGTGGCAACACCATTTTTGGCACCCTTGGCCACTTGGCACTGCAGAGGAGCCAGTCCCACAAATAAATATTAAAGGGTTTAGATTCCCTACACCCTCCAGTGCTGGAACTGGAGCAAGTCTGGCAGAATTTTCCAAGGGAGAAGCAGTATAGTCTGCTATAAGGAGAAGGTTGGAACAAGACAGACCCCCTTTGCCATTTAATGGGTTGTGTGGCCACAGGTGAGTTATTTCAGCCCCTTGGGCCTCAGCATCCTCATCATCCTCTCAGAGCCTCTGCATCCTCTCTGAACCTCAGCATCCTCTTGAAGCCTTAGCATTCTTAGCAACCTCTTGGAGCCTCAGCATCCTCAGCTAAAACCTACAGGATGCTAGTATCCACCTTTGCAGAGCCTGCACATAAAATGCCTTGAATGACGCCTGCCACACTGGAGACCCAGAGGTCCTGGGTTGGGTGAATCTGCAGGTCTCTGTGATGCTTCCTTATCCCTGGTTAGCATCTTCTGTGGGTGAGGTCTCTGCTTGCCTGGAAGTGGCAGTAGTGTAGCTGGCATCTCAGTACCAGGTGAAGTTGCTCAGTCGTGTCCGACTCTTTGCAACCCCATGGGCTGTAGCCCACCAAGCTCCTCCATCCATGGAATTTTCTAGGCAAGAGTACCGGAGTGGGTTGCCATTTCCTTCACCTTCTGTCAAATGCAAATATGTTGAGCATCTTCACTAATGAGGGAGGGGAGTGGCAGATCTTGGAGAAGGGATGTCTGGGTGGAAGATTGTGGGATCCCATGTGACTTGGTCTGGAAGGGCTTTTATTGAATTGAATATCTATGGTGAGTCAGGTCCTGTGCGGGTGCCTTACTAGCTTCTTTCATTTATCCTCGTAGTCACCTTGATTTTTTTTTTTGTCTTTAACTGAAGTATATTCCGTTCCGTTCCGTCGCTCAGTCGTGTCCGACTCTTTGCGACCCCGTGGACTGTAGCCTACCAGGCTTCTCCGTCCATGGGATTCTCCAGGCAAGAATACCGGAGTGGGTTACCGTTTCCTTCTCCAGGGGATCTTCCCAACCCAGGGATTGAACCCGGGTCTCCCGCATTGGAGGCAGACGCTTTAACCTCTGAGCCACCAGGGAAGCCCAGTATAGTTCTTTTTAAATATTCTTTTCCATTATGGTTTATCACAAGATATTGAATATAGTAACCTGTGCTATATAGTAGAACCTTGTTATTTATCCATCCTGTATGTAATAGTTTGCGTCTGCTAATCCTAAACTGTCATCAGTCTGTCCCTCCCTAACCTTCTCCCCCTTAGCAGCCACAGTTCTGTTCTCTATGCCAGTGAGTCTGTTTCTGTTTCATAGATAGGTTCATTTGTGTCATATTTTAGATTTCATATTGTCATAATCCTGGTGGGACTTCCCTAGTGGCTCAGACGGTAAAGAATCTGCCTGCAATGTGGGAGACCTGGGTTCGATCCCTGGGTTGGGAAGATCCCCTCGAGAAGGGAATGGCAACCCATTCATGTATTCTTGCTTAGAGAATCCCCATGGACAGGGGAGCCTGCTGGGCTACAGTCCATGCGGTCACAAAGAGTTGGACAGGACTGAGTGATTAAGCTCAGCACACACATAATCATGGAGAAGGAAATGGCAAACCACTCCAGTATCCATGGGAGAATCCCATGGACAGAGGAACCTGGCAGGCTACAGTCCATGGGGTGGCACAAAGATCAGACATGGCTTGGTAACTAAGCAACAACAACAACAGCAATATCATAGTCAACTTGGGACTGATATCAGTATTTTAAGAGGATTCTTTAAAACTCAGTATAGCATCATCCCCTCTTGGAATTTTCTCTGAACCTTTAGGTCTATGTGAAGTCTTCCTTCTATGAGTTTCTAGAATACCTACTACTTAATTTATCATCACACTTATGACATTGGATTGTAGTGTCCTATTTATTATATAGGGCTTCTCTGGTGGCTCACATGCAATGCAGGAGACCCAGGTAAGGACACATTTAAAGGCAAGGGCTAATTATTCTTTTTTCGGGCTTCCCTGATAGCTCAGTTGGTAAAAAGTCTGCCTGCAATTCAGTAGACCCTGGTTCAATTCCTGGGTCGGGAAGATCCACTGGAGAAGAGACAGGCTACCCACTCCAGGACTCTTGGGCTTCCCTTGTGGCTCAGCTGGTAAAGAATCTGCCTGCAATGCAGGAGATCTGGGTTCGATCCTTGGGTTGGGAAGATCCCCTGAAAAAGGGAAAGGTTACCCATTGCTGTATTCTGGCCTGGAGAATTCCATGGGCTGTGTAGTCCATGGGGTCACAAAGAGTCAGACATGACTGAGTGGCTTTCACTTTCACTTTCATCATCCTAGACCACTCGTTTTCAGAATTTGGTCCCCAGACCAGCAGTATCAGCATCATCTGGAAACTTGTTAGAAATGCAAATTCTCAAGACATATCCCACATCCATTGGATCAGAGACTATGAACATGGGCCCTGGCAGTCTGTTTCACAAGCCCTCCATGTGACTCTCATACATGCTTAAGTTGAAAAACCACTGCCCCAGACCCCTGGTCCTCAAACTTGGCAATGTGCCAGCAGCTCTAGGGAGCTTTAGAAAATAATGATTCCTTGGTCTCACTTCCAGAGATTCTGACTTACTTGTTTCAGAGTGTGTCCTGGGTATTGGGATCCTTTGAAGTCTCCAAAGGATTCTAATGTTTAGCCAAAAGTGAGAACCGCCGACATGGTGTGTCACTACCCATAGGCACTCAAAGTGCATTAGTTAGTTAATAGAACATGGTGATTCAGTGCCTGTTTGGGAGTCAGACATAGATGACACCCTAATGTCCTTGTTTTAAACTGTGGGCCCATTCTTTTTTTACCACATGTAAGAAAATGTGGCAAGAATATTTAGTGTGAAATCTACTCTCTCATCAAAATTTTACAATTTTTATTACAGTAGTTTTAATTACGGGCTTCCCCAATGGCTCGGTGGTCAAGAAGCTGCCTGCAAGTTAGGAGACACAGGAGGTACGGGTTTGGTCCCTGGATTGGGAAGATCCCTTGGAGAAGGAAATGGCACCCCACTCCAGTATTCTCACCTGGGAAATCCCAAGGACAGAGGAGCCTGGAGGGCTACAGTCCATGGGGTCGCAAAGAGTAGGACACGACTGAGCGACTGTGCATTTTTAACTATAGGAACTGTTTTGTCCAGCAGATCCTTAGAACTTATTCATTTTGCATGGGTAAAACTTCATACCCTTTGAACAGCAATTCCCTGTTTCCTCCTCCCCCACAGACCCCTGGCAGCCCCCATTCTATCTTCTGCTTCTGGGAGTTTCACTACTTTAGATTCTTCATATAAGTGGAATCATGCAATGTTGGTCCTTTGCCACTGGCTTATTTCACTTAGCATAATGTCTTCCAGATTCATCCATATTGTCACGTGTGGCATTGTTTCCTTTTTTTATTTTTAGGGCTGAATAATATTCCATTGTATGGATATGCATTTTCTTTATTATTCATCTATCAACCCTGAGTATTCTTTGAAAGGACTGATGCTGAAGGTCCAATACTTTGGCCACCTGATGCAAAGAGCTGACTCATTGGAAAAGACCGTGGGGCTGGGAAAGACTGAAGGCAGGAGGAGAAGGGGATGACAGAGGATGAGGTGGTTGGATGGCATCACCGACTCAATGGACATGAGTTTGAGCAAACTCTGGGAGATTGAAGGACAGAGGAGCCTGGCATGCTGCAATTCATGGTGACACAAAGAGTCGGACATGACCTAGCAACTGAAAAACAAAAACAATCAATGGACATTAAGGCTGTTTTCCTATCTTGCTGTCTGTGAATATGCTACAATGAACATGGGAGGGCAAATAGCTCTTGAGATCCTGATTTCAATTCTCTTGGGTGTATTCTTAGAAGTGAGGTTGCTGGATCTTATGGTAGTTCTATTTTCAATTTTTTTGAGGAAACTGTGCTGTTTTTCATAGTGATTATCCTGTTTTACATTCACCGTGGGTCAGTTCTTAACCTCTGTCAGCCTTAATTTCCCTATCTGCTATTAGGAGTAATAATGGGAATCTTCTTATAGGATTGTTTTGAGGATTACCTGTGTAATGCATATAAAGCACTCAATACAATGAAAAACTTCCAATTAGCTGGGATGATTAGTATCACCTCCATTTTATAGGAGTAGAATGTGAAACGCAAAGACTTTGGCTGAAGAAAGAGGAAATCAGTGCCACTCCTGGATCAAAGTCAAAGCATCAGGTTTTAAGGTTCAAAGTTATTAGCTCTGTCTTCAGGGTACTGAAACTTCCTGGAGTTTTGTCGTCTGGAAGAGACTTGAAGAGACTCCCCGCAACTGTCTGAACCA